>NW_019393097.1:12704-108100 GCF_000648675.2 Cimex lectularius
TATATATATATACATACACAAAACGTATAGAGTGAAAACGAAGAGTTAAAGACCCCTGACGACACCCAAGAAGCTCCATTTTAATTTGTTGTTTTCGTCTGACCAAGGTTCCCCTGCGGAGGCCCTGTTTAAATCGCTGAGGAGCCTACCTAATCGATTATCGAGCCTAATATCGATTTTGTGTCGGTCTTCACCATCGATTCGTCCATCGTCACCGTGCCGGCACTTTACCGATCTCACGGGACATCTACGTCATCATCATCCGGCTCTGCAGGCACGTTCTGTCGGCGTCGAACGCCAGCGGTAACCTCCATCTCAAAACTGTTTATTTTGTTTTTTGGAAAGCGAGCCATCATCCAGGCAAGTTCCAACTTTTCATTTTCGTCATTTTACTTTGTTTTAAACTTTTTGTAAAACCTTGTCAAGTAAGGTTGATTATAAATTATTTTGGATATAATTGAGGGAATTTGTTTTCATTTTTCCTTTGTGTAAATGAATTGTAAATATTTAGTTTTGACTAGCGAGAGTTATCAAGTTCCCTTCTCTCCCAATAAATTAATTATTTGTCGCCAATTAAATTTTTTTTAATTGTATTCCTCTTGAAACGGGTACGGAGGTCTGCGGGTCAATTAAGAACCGTCCCTCTCCCCAAAAACCCTCGTCAAAAAACTATATTATCTTATATTGATAACATTGTTGTTGTTATTTTATTATGTAACTTATTATTAAAATTTATTTTTTAACTTGATCCAAATTTTGGTCTAGCCAAATCCAAATCAAATTTTGGTTCTACCTTCGTTAAAATTAAAAATTCCTCTTAGACGTCACCGGGTCAAACGCTTCAAAAACCGTAGCTTACATGAGTTATTGATCGGAGAGATTTAATGCCGGGCCCATGATGATAATGATAATGTCATATAATGTCCCGCACTGACTCCTTTTCCATCCAGCCTGCCTTCTTCATAATCTTTGCGAAATACTTCTGGAAGAGTGGGGTTTATGCCTTCTCTTTTCGAGAGTAACCACTCGTTAAATCAATAGCTCCATCAACGTAACCACCCTTTTTATCCGCCGGGTTTTTTGTAACAAAAATGGAAAAGGCGCGTTAAAAGCGATGGGCGGGCAGTGCGTTTAATGTACCTAGCCTTGTGGTGTAAAGCATGCACTTTCCATCGATCCTGATTTTGGATAAGTGTTCAAACCTTCTTTTAACATTAATTTAACAAAACGCAAATTACAACCCACGGGTTAATATTTTTACATGAAACAGAAAGTAAATTAAATAGGAATGACCAACTCATTACAGCACTAGTACCCCCAGGTACCGGTGAGGAATGTAGGGCAAACCAAATTTGAAAGTGAGAAAACGGGCAGCCTTCCTTTGCACCCTCTCCAAGAAGTCGATTTCAACCCCCTGTAAAGATCTCCAATAAACGAACAATACTCCAAGTGTTTCTGACAAGGGTTATGTAGGTTTTAATCGGAAGGGGATTGCGAAAGTCAGAAGAAAAGCATGCGATAAAACCTAAATTCTTCAATGCCCTATTGATATCGATCAATGCCATATCGATAAGATGATTTCTTGATGAACATTTTTTCAATAAATATCAATAGAGTTTTATCATTGTAAGATAAAGGTCCCAGGTTCGATTCTAGCGGCCCTCCAATCCCATGCTTACACATGTTTTTTTTTTCAAAAACAGCGGTAACTCGAGGTTGATATGACCTCTGCTGTTGCGAACCCTTGCAAAAAAAAAAAAAAAAAAAAAAAAAAAAAGATGAGTAGCGAGTAGCTGTTTTTCCTCCTCACTGCATAACCTACAAATGGGAATATCATTGACTTCATGTTGTGTAGGCGTTTTCTAAGATTCCATAAACAAGTAGGCAATAGAGAAAGGGACAGCGGGCTATTAGGGAAAGATACATTAATTATTAATGTAATGGGCAAGAAGGTTTGTTCAACACACGGATAAAAGAAATTATATACTTTTAGTAGTTCGGAGTTTAGAACTTTATGGAAGAGGGGATCTAAAATGGGTAAGATTACGTCCAACAACTTACTCAAATGTTTGGTTTCGCTTGGACCAAAGTACGCCGAGGTCGAAAACAAACGTCCACAAACATTTAACCCTAAAGAGCCTGAAACGTTTTGTTTACGGGAGTGTGCACCCAGACTAAAGTGGATGATTTGTCGCCGGAGGATAGTGCCGCTGCACCACTTCCCCGCGATTATTTATCACAACGTCCGACAAGGCTGTCCATTATATCGTCATTTTAACGAAAAGCCGAGACCCGGACAGCAAAGGAGGAGGAAATTGTTCATAAAATTCTCTCCCCGTAATTATGCAAATTTATTAAAATGGAGGGTAAGGCAAATTTACATTTCAAAATTATGTCGCAGGCCTCTTTTAAAATGATTGAAGGTAGAGGGCGTTATACGTATATTTAGTTTACCTGGTTATTTATCGTCTTTTTACACCCTCGCGGCGGTATTGCATCAAATTTCAAAAAGTCCGGAAATAAAAGACCTTTTACAGATTAGGTTACTGTAACGAGGCCGTTCAAACTTTCTTATCAAAAATTTGCCTCTATATTTTCGACGACAAATTGACAACGAGGGAGACAATTTTGGCAAACTCGTAAAAATTCCACACGACCATTTCTTTTTCGATATTGGTTAACATTCAATATCGGATTCCCAAGGCAAACCTCCATATCTATAAACCACCGAGACGTAATCAGATCCGATGCACGTTAAATTATTAAAATAAACAACAATTTTATTTTAATATAAGCGATTTATGTTTAAAAAATTGTTGATATTTTTTTGATACTAATTTTAATTTCCGTAGTTCTGTACAACATTCCATTAGTAAATTATTTTCTGCTGGTTAAAAGTATTAAAGCATTACACGTTTATTACAACACTAATCTACGAGAAGTACTAGCCAATCGCAAGCTCGTACTTGCTCATTCCCCATCTGCCTGGAAAATAGAAATAGTCATCCCTATTCCTAAACCTGATAAACATCACAGCTTGTCTGGTAACTATCGCTCAATATCTCTCCTTATTACTTTCTCAAAAATTACAGAGAAAATAGTACTGCAAAGAATTAAACACATTTCAAATGAAAGTGACATTATTCGCCTTATCAATTTCATGCCCATGCCATTCTTCTTTCATGCAGCTGGGCATAGTGGTGGATATGACTGAATATTTTAATGTAAAAACGCATTGTGTTTGGCACAGAGGTCTCATATTTATCCTCATATCATATCAATTTCCAAACTAACTAACATATTTAATTAGTAATTATCCAATCAATATGAAATTGTTTGTACAGATTGAAGGCATGAGGTCGCCTTTAAGAAGTATAAGAACTGGGGTCTCTCAAGGGTCTTTTCTTGAACCAACCTTATTTAACATTTTTATAAACGACTTTTGCAAGTTGAAAACTACATCTTAACTGGCTCCATTTGCTGAGAGCCTTTATAGGAGCATGCTACATAGTTGATTCTATCTGCAGAGAATTATCGGTAACTGTAGATTTGTGTTTGAAATATTTTGAAGAAAAAAGAGAATCAGACTTAACAGTAGCAAGATTGAGGCAATACTGTTTACTCGACGCAAACAACATTTTGTAAATAATGTCATAATAAATAACCTGCTCATATCATTGGCTAAGAACGCTAAATACCTTGGAAAGTACAATTTGTTTCCTTGCGCATATCTACAAATGTACCTGTTTAATCAATTGATGTCATAAATAATATGATAATAGATGTTAAGTCTTTGTCGTAAGTTGATTTATTCTGTATAAAATTGAATATTCTTATTGTCTTATTTTTTTAATTGAACTCGAGCATTGCAGCGGTGGGGATTATCAGTTAAGCTGAACCGCTTTGCTTGGCTAATGCACAGTAACATTCAAAATTTCATACCTTTACTTGATAATGCTACAATAACGTTATGTCGTTCCTATTATCATAAGAAACGCGTTTAAAAACATTGATCAAAATCGGACAGTAGATTTCGAAATTACCTCTTACATTCTCTATTTATTACATTAGTGTAGATAAGAGTTTTCGTCAAGAATAGTCCTACGTGTCTAATATCTTTTGCCCTAGAACCCACAATAACCTCGTCTTGTTAGTTTATTTATAATTGTTTATATTTTCCCATTTTTAATGTTGTTCTGAAGTACTTAATATTTAATAATTAATACTGCTATGTATTTACATGGGGAAAATGTAATTACAACTTTATCGAACTTAGTAGTTACACTGGATGTATCGTCTAGGTGAAAAATACACTGAAATACTTCTGAAATATTTTTTTTTTTGCTGGGGCTTCCGACATCTAGGTCATTTCAGCCCCCGACTAAGTCTATATTCTATATTCTATACCCGTTTAAACACAACATTCATACAAATAAATACATTCATACACTTAAATACATCCATACAGTACACTCATTCCGTTTGGTCGGTGGAGTACTTGATATTCCTCCACCGACCTACACTTAAACTAAACTGGATTGGGGTCGATGGGGTACTTTTATAAATATTCCGCCATCGACCCCGAACACACACTCTCTCGCTTTCATCGTTCGAGGGGCGATGATGACGTTATATTCACCCTCACCCCTCGCCATTCACGCTAATAAATACATGCACACAGACAAAACATATAGACACATAACACATAAGACATACTCTATACAATAAAAAACCTCAATTTCCCCTAAAAAGCGGAACAGGGGACTCTGAAACTCGCTACCGTGCTCGAGGACTCTTCTTAAATCCGGCGGCATGCCTACACGCTCTCTGTATGGAGCCAAGGCATGACACGCCTCTATTATTTGGGACACATCGAGCAACCTTTCTCTGCATAAGGGGCACCTGCGCGGCCTTTGGCCCAAAAGCAGGTGCCCATGTGTCAACCGAGTATGGCCAATCCTCAGTCGGGTGAGGACGATCCCTCGTCTCCTGCTCAGATTGACTCGCAAGAGCCTCTCCGACGACCCCGCCCACTGACGCCGCCATCTTTCTTTTATCATATTTTTAACTGCGTATTTAGCGTCAGGGGGCCTGATCGCGATGGTCCGATCTGGAGGGTGGGACGTACCGGCTTTCGCCGCCTCGTCGGCGCGTTCGTTACCCTCCAGGCGACGTGTCCGGGAATCTAGACAACAACCACCGTTTTTCCGAGAGGCTCCAGCTCTGCGTATTTCTCTAACAAGAGCACGACGAGAGGGTCCACAGAGAACCTGTCGCGTATAGCCCAGACAGCGCTCAGAGAGTCGGTACATACGAGGAAGGCTGAGCCCACCCCGGTCCGCACCGCCTCCAGAGCGTGCCAAATCGCATACAGCCTGAAATATTTATTATGAAAGGAAAACAACATCTAAAACCGTTACGGATGGCTCAATAAGTATAATTGACATGAAAGTTTGAAAGGGACATGACAACACGAAACAAAGGTAGTGGATCTCTGGGAGTTTGTTTTATACACCCTCCAAGAAGGAGATATTTTAAAGTGGGCCTTGACACAGGTCAAGATATCTGTGGTAGAGAAAGGCTACCAAGTAAACTAGATAGCCCCCGATGGCTCGACACTCTCAAGGACGCCAACAGATTGGCCTATGAAAAATATCGGCAGGAAAAACACAGACGTTGGAACTGAAGTGCAACAAGTGCACACACAGGTCAGGCTACACGGTCATAACTGTGAGAAACAGGTTAGTGGTGACTGGCTAAGGGAGACAGTGCCATGGAAGGACGCATTACTCGAGACTCTGGCGGGGCACTATATACCCAGAACTGTTGCCTGCACAACCTATAAACCGGATCCCCAAACCGGGAGACGGACGGCAGATAAGATTCAAGACAAGCTAAAATCGTCCAACCTCAAGCTAACCACCCACCTATGAACCGTCTGGGGAGATAGGTGAAGGGTACCGTTTGGATCTTCTCAACGGACAATGACTCCGTACAAGAACTCCAGAATGCACACTCACCTCGGAATAGTGTAAGAATTCGCTTTCGTAGAAAAAGTAAGGGTGAAGAAGACGAAAGCCGAAAGGCTCATCGCACACTTCCAACTATGAACGAGGAGACTCAGGAAGGGAGGCTGAGAATTATACAAGCCCGCACAAAAGAATACAAGGGCAACAGCGGGTAGAGCGAATGGAGGAAGATATCCCACGTAGGGATACGACATCCATTTCGGCCCAATGATAGAAGGACAGGAAGAAATAAGAGTACTTCAGGTCAACCTACAGCATGCAAAGGCTGCATATGCCACACAATAGATCTATTAAAGAATCAACATCTTTTCTGTTCAAATAGCCACAAAATTCTTGAAACGTTAATATAATCCGATTAAAATACAAAAAACGGTATTCTAGTAGTGTAGGCCATAACGCGAGGATATGGTACACGTCCACACCGTTATTACATAAAGGATACATTTTTAAACCATCATCGAGTCGATACGTTTGTGAGCCATCTTACAAAGCTCGTTTCACATTTAAATATTATTGATCCATTAATGCTTCCTAGCTGTTTATGAAAAGGATGACGTACACTATTCCTCGCCCTTGGTCACAACTCAGTATTAATTACTATTTTATATTCGTTTATTAGATTTGGTATCAACGTTTCGTCTCGTAAAACCTCATTTATGTAAAAATTTAATTTTACACTGAAACTTTTAAAGTCATTATACTAGAATAATTTACGATTGATTGGTATTGATCGGATGGAATAGTGTAGTATTTATTTAGCGATTAATTGACCATTACTTATTCTGCAATTAACATCTCTTATCACAATATAATGATCACTTGGATGATCTTCACATAAATTAAGCGGATTTTAAGAATTATCTTGCCAATGGCTACAATTTAAATAAACTGGCACTACAAAATAGCTATTAGAGTCTGTCTTAATCTCAATCGTTACTAAATTCACAAAAGTTCAAAAGAAATCCAAGTTTTTTTGGATTTACAATATAATACCCTAACTGGCTCTCCCATATTTAGACTCTTTTACTGCTGCAATGTTTATTAATTCATACTCCAATAACATACCTTGTTACGCCCTGACTGTTCACCTCCCCGATTTTGGGACTTCCGGTTTGAAATTTTAGAAAAGTATATAATTTTCGACGTTAGGAGTCGGAAAAATTCCATTTTTTTTGTAAGGGGTACCTCTAACGTGGTGGACGCCTAGATCGTGAATTGAGACGGCGGAGGCCGTGAAAACACGACGGTGGACGGGTGGCAGCGGACGAGGGTTAGCTGGCGGAAGCAGGCAAGGCGTGCGTGTGGACAGAGAGGAGAGAAACGAACGAAAAAAAGGAGGAAAATGGAAGAACAAGGGAGATCCTTCTCATTTTTTCCAGCGTGGGGCACGGTCATTCTCCTCTGGGAACAGGACCTACCTACGGGAAGGAGTTAGGAGGACAGGCGGCGATTCGAGACCTCCGGAGAAGTCCAACGTTTGAGAACAGTTAGTTTTTTATTTCATTTTTTTTGTGTACTTAAACCAAAGGAAGAGTTTTGTTTTGTGTTGTTAAGAGTTTCTTTTTTTTTTTTTTTGGAGAAGATACTCCAAGTATTGTGAATTTAATTTTGTTTGCGAGGCCTTCGCGAGGTAATTTATTGTAAAAGCAAATTGTAATTAATAGAATTTTGTTTGTTGTTGTTGTCATTATTATTATTTTTTTAATTACTTATTTATTTATTTGTTTTGTTTCGATTTTGTATTCCGACCCCTGGCGAAGGCCGGTCCACTGAATTTAAAGATTGAACAAGGTGAACAGTCAGGTATTAACAAGGCAGCTTGTAGCGCAGGGGAATCGTATTCGCTTTAAGACTAAAAGGTTCGAGTGCGTTTGGGGTCATATATATATTTTTTTCCTTTTCTTTTCTTTTTCTTTTCTTTTCTTTTCCCCTTTTCTTTTTAGGGATTCACTATTTTCCCTGAATTAAATAGTGTGGCGCCCGACTATAGTATTGGTTCCCCGAGAATCCCTCCCCTTCTCCACTGAGCGTCAGTCAGCAAATTACTACCAAAAGAAACAACCTTACTTTTACAAAAATCATCCTCTGTTAAGAAAGGTGCAACTAAAACAAAAATCTCAATTTTTTTAAAAATACTCAATAAACTCAAAATTTAACTACTTGTTCTCAATTCCTGTAATGTTATAAGTTNTATATATATATTAAAATCCAACTTATAACCGATTGCTTTCCCATTTTAAGGCCTTCTTTCTGCCTCTTTTATCCAGGGCAGCTATAAGATTCCGGATATTAATTCGGAAGTTTGCCCTTTATCAGATGGACGCTGAAAGTTATCTCTGAACAGGTTTTACCTTGGGTCAAGATATGTTTTTTTCACCCCCTGGCATTATCCTTTCTTGTGTGAAACTACTATCAAGCTCTGTTGTAAAGCAGAATTTCCCAATTAAAAGGTTAGATTTTCGCCTTTAAATTCTGGGTTTTTCACGTATTTAAAAACAAATATTATATTTTTTACGAAAAATAGGAAAAAATATATTAATTAACAAAAATCTCATCTATAGTTCATTATCAGAGAGTATTCAAGAATATCTTGATTATAAACGCTTTTATCCCGATTCGGCCGGTTAAAACAAAACCCTATCAATTAGGAGCTTATCCGTCTCACAGTCTTATACTTCGAGGAGATTATTTTCATCTTTCGATAGACATTGATTCGCTTTCAATGCCTCTTTCGGCTTACAATTGAGATCAGATACAATTTTCCGCTTAAATAAATTCCGGTTATTTTGCATCGGATTAAAGATTTGTATAGACTAAAATTTTACATCAACAGATTCAGGAATAAGTTGCTAAATAATAGAAAACGGTTCCAGTACGTCATGAATATTTTATCCCATTGACTCCTTGAGTAGGTTGTGTGCTTCAAAGGAAATTCTCGGTGGATCTTCTGGTCGTGCTTTTTGTTCGAAAGACTCGCTGAGTTGGTTCTTATCGTATTCTTAACAAACGTGCAAAAGACGGTCCCACCGTCCAGACCTTAATATTCTGATTCTTCTATCGCCAAACGAGTAATCAAAAATATGCCAAAGAAAAGGTTAAAGGTTCAGAAGACCGGGTCGTCTTTCAAAAGCTCGGCCGATAGCACTATAGAGGGTCTGTACAGCAGATGGATCATGTGAAACCGACTCAGAATCAGCTATACCCGGACCACACTTATTTTGGGCGAAAGTCCGAGTTTGTGACCGACCGAAGGGTGTCATTTCTGAGATCCATATAGAGAGCTAGTAGCCCGAAACGAGGATTGCAATCAAGTACTGCAGCGAATCTTTGCCTTTTGGGTATTTTTTATGTTTTGATATTTTTTATTCAAGGCGATTTTTTATTATTTACAGGCTGTAAACTTACAAGTAAATTAAAAGTAAAGCAATTCCTGTCATACAGGAGGGCTTAGAGTCCAAGTAGTGTTCAAACCTCTTTATAATACACTTTTCATACCATTATCAATCAAAAAGCCATATGCTCTGCCGGGATTCGAACCCAGAATCGCTAGTGGAAAATACGAATCGAACACCCACTCGGCCACCACGATCCCATTACTTGTGTCCCCTGTGGTTTTCTCAAAAACTATTCAAATTAGACTGAAAGTAGAGCTTATGCTAAAAAAATACTGCTTAATTTTTTTTCTAGTTTGAATAGTTTTTGAGAAATCTTAGGAAGACACGAGTGAGTTGAAATCCTGTATAATTTTTTATGAATCGATTTTCACGCGGTTTTCGCCATTTTTCATAAAATCGAATTAACTTAATGAAACTGCAAATGAAAATTTAAGCTAACTTTGAAAAACAAAAATTACATTATTTAATTTTTTAAAGCATTTCAAAAAAACTGTAACTATCACTATGTGTAAAATTAGTGCTTATAGATAAAATGTACTATTTAAATTTTTTTTTCAAGGTTGAACAGTTTATGAGAAAAGCTGGTGGGACACGAATAAGATAAATATGTAGATATGTACATCCAACTTTAAGAACCAGTTTTCAAATGGTGTTCGCCATTTTTCGTCCCATCAAATAGACTTGATAAATGAATGAAAATGTGTGTTACCTTTTGAAGTAGAAAAATTGATTTTTAACTGTTTTTCAAAACTGAGATATCTCATAATTATTTAATAATTTTACAATAAAAGTACTTATGTTATGAATGTTGCCGTGTATAAAAACCTATTTAATCACGTTTACATTTAACTGCATACAATATTTATTAAATAAATAATTTATAAAGCCAAAAAATGTAATACGAAATAAAGATATTCTGTATAAATAACAAATATGACCAAAGTAACTGAACGTGCTGCTCTTAATATTGCTTTTAACTAAGTATCTAGCCTGAGGAAGGTTTAATAAAAAGCCGAAAGCTTGGCAAAAAGTTACAACACAAAATTCAATTTAGGACCACAACCCTTAAAATCATTTTTCATCACAGGTCATTACCGCGTGAAATAATACTATTTAATTTTTTTTTATGATGAGTAGTTTTAGAGAAAACCGTGAATGAAACAGTTAATTGACACCTAATATGTTCTTTGTTAAATTGTAAACAATGTTTTATTTATTCAACCTCGTAATTCTTGAAACAAACAGGAAATTACCCTTTCTCAACCAAATAAACCGCTATCGTGGATTTTATTTACACATGGAATAAGTTGTTGGAGAGGATTCGTGAAAGGGGTGTAATTGTAGATTGGAGATGCCGTGGGACGAGGGAGGACGGCCTGAGAAAATATTTACACCCGAACCAGACCGATGGTTAAATTAGGTTGTTTTTCTACTCGTCGGGAATAAGTGATGGAGACATAAAAAATGCTACGTGCATCCCACTGGCGTCACAATTTGAGAAAAGGGGCGAGCAAATGTGACGTCGGGAGTGACTGAATAAATGTCCTAGTCGGAATGTTGTAATAAATAAAATGTATACAAATGTATATAAATTAAATAAAAGGGGAAACCATTTTTATCACACGTCATCATACTAAAACCGGTTACTATTGGAAGCGTTTAATTTACAAACACCCCAAGGGTAGATATAGTGCAATTTATCTTAACCAAGCTGAATTATTACGGCGCGCTTAAATTAAAAAGCTAAATTTTTTATGGTTTTAACATGGTAGGGTAAGAAAGAACGAAAAAAGTCCGTTCTCGGATTTGCTCCAGATCCCATGGGGAAAAAGTTAATTCTATTATTTTGTGTGGGTCAGTGAAGTAAATAGTAGAAATTAAATATATGATCATATATTTTAATCAAACCGTTAGAAAAACCCACTGCAGTGTTTTTATGGTCCGGGGACAGAAACCGGTCTGTTCCGTGTCGTTAGCCTCTAGGTGTCAATTCATCGACCAGCAACTGCTGCCTTCACCCCAAAATACTCAAGTTTATTTACATACCATTCAAATAGGGTGGTACTCAATGAAGGAATATCCAGGACCCCTGTAACCTTGGCATATATAGACAAAACACATCAGTTTTGAATTTGGATTTATATAGGCTCAAATCCGCACATGTATGTACGTTCATACAAACATGTGCCGCGTTGAGTCTATTGGCGTCTCGTAATCCCCCGCAATTCGCGCAGTACAATACACACCCCGTCTAATAACGTCTTACATCTACCCTTACAACTGGCTTCTTATGAAAAGTTGTATTTTGCCATTTTTCTAAAAACCTTCAGCATATCAAAACGTCGCTTTCTTTAATTTGTAGAGCGATGAAAGGCAATCAATTACAATCATTTGCCGGGAGCAATCTTTAAAAAAAAACTCAGTCGGGAAGAAATAAATTTATTTGTGTAAACGAAAGTCGTCACAACTTTAGATTGTTGCCAAAATAAATAAAAATTACCTTCGGTAAGTGAGGGAAGTGCGCATACGCAGTAAGATTGGCAAGTACTTACTGCAAGAGGAATACGTGTGTAACGTTTTTACTGCGTAGATTGGACATCAAATAGAAAATGTTTATCGATCTGAAAATTGCTTCTCCTAAAACTTGGCTTTTTGACACACACTGGGCAAACGTTTTCCAGGTTCCTGAGTAGGATCATAAGTGGCATTTCTTGTCATTGAAATAATCTTGCTGTAACAATTCCCACGCCTCCGAGCATTTTCATCCCATAACCAAGTTTGCACATGTTAAGTCCATACAGACAGAATGTTGGGATGAAGCATATATTGCAGGTGGTAGCCTGTAGGTGACATTTGACAAGAGAAAATTTAGCCGAGGCCTTTTTAATTGGATAACTTGCTCTCTTTTTACACCGCAGGTTCAATAAAAAGAATTTGAGAGAAATATTAAGAATTATACATTTGGGACACAACGAAACCGTAGAAGAAATTCAACCACTGAAACCGCGCCAACTAATCAAATTCCTTGATGAACTAGGACTCACCGGTGGGCTACAGGGTTTTAAAGCTTTTAAAGGGCGTTTTTATTTATAATCATATATACATTACATATAATTTTTAAAATAAATTTTACTTTTTTACTTGTACCTGCGGGATCGTGGAGTCCCATTCCCAACCAATGTTTTTTACTTACATGTAAAGTCAATTTTGCGATAATTCACATACCTGAAACGCAAAACAAAACAAATTAATATTATGTTATCAATTTTAAATATAAAAAACATAAATAAATATGTAAACTATAGTTTAGTTAGTTAACTATAGTTATATTAGTTTTGTGTAATTTTAAACGTTAAAGGCGATTGAAAAGAAAATTGAATTTTTAAATTTTCATTTCAAAATTGTTTCATTATATTCCCGATCTAAAACAACAACAACCAGTGAATAGCAAAACACCAGGAGCGGAGAAATAAATGATTTTATAATAACAAAAAGTGTAGAATCTATTCACAAATGTAGGTTATAGTTGAAAATTAACGTATTAATTAATAATTCATTAATTTTAATAACAATAGCAACAAATTCGCGGTGTAGTAAAAATGATGAAAAAAAAAGAAAAAAAAGGATTGGTTAGAATACACCAACCCAATTTTGAGAAAATAGTACTGAATTAAGGCAATTTTTTTAATGTAGAATATTTCCAAACTCTATGAGATCTAGAAAGAATTTAAAGTTTGATTCTGAACTTTCTTGAAAGTGAAATGCATATCAAAATTAAAATCCATCCAATAGTAGTGGCTGAAACAGCCCACTGTTTTGTAAGATTTGATGCTCAAAGCGTAGTAAAAAATTTGAGTGTATCGTAAAACACGAATTGGCTGTGTTGGGGGAGTAGATGAAGTGCACCGTAGTCAGTTGATTAGACAAAACTTAAAAAAATGCTCATTGCACCGCTTTTAAGTAGTTATTTATTCGTTTCAAACAACACGGAGTGAATAAAAAGGAATAAGTTTGGAATGGAAATCTGCGTATATCTTGTGAACACGCTATTAGATAATTAATGTGAGTATGTAGATCTCGCAGAGGATTTTTATTTCCGTCTGGTGCTGCAAGTGGAGCAAAGGGGGAAGCCAACGGTCCTATAGGAAACAGCGTTGTTCTTTACGTCTTCACAAACTATTGCTCATTTCCTTGACCGGAGGGAACATTTGTTACAAGCCCCAAAGGAATGCCACTCATCAGTCATCCGGTTCTCTAACAAAAAGATTTTCCTGGAAAACCGGACCGGACGTTCAACCCCCGCGTGCTTTATCTCAACTCTCATATTTCGAACCCCTTGCCTAAATTGCTAGAAAACTAGTTGTCCATTTTATGCATTCCATTTTTTGACGTTTTTTGTTTGCTCTTTGAAAAATTCAGTTGATGAGAAAATACAAGAATGAGGGATATTGTGTATGAGAATGTATTCGGGCCGTCCGAGGTTTATTTTCGTTTTTTTCATTCTTTCTGACTTTTCTTTACAGTTTCGTCCACCGAGCCCTTGATTTTTTCTTTCTTTCTTTACATTTCTGGATTGGATTATGCTTACAATCGCAAAAAATATTTATATGTATTACTGTGCCATTGAACCATTATTGAGCCTTTTCGGAAATCAAACATTTATCGTATAACAGTAAAAATCGTCGATTATGTATTGAACAAAAATTCCATTCGTTGATTAACCGAGATATTTTATAATTTAAAAAAATAATTTATTTAGTTATAAAGATGTGTTTTATTTTCAGAAGCCTGGCTAACACGTTTTAAAATCATAAGTTATATTATTTATTTAAATTTATATTATTTATATTTATTCAGAAATCGTGAGATGCGGTCTGGTGTGATGTAGGTTTCAGAAAAACATTTTCTTTATCGTGTCAACGTTTCGATCTTTATTGAGATCATCTTCAGGGCTCAAAGTGTTTGTCTTCTGTGTAATTGTGCCATTTTTGGTGCCGTGTTGAGAGTGCATTATTTATATTTTTTAAATTTGTATTATTTAAACATCACCTCTTCGTATTCTATTGTTTATAATGTAATACGATCGTATTATATTATCGATATATTATATCTTATTATATTATCGATGGTA
Source organism: Cimex lectularius (assembly GCF_000648675.2). NCBI lineage: Eukaryota > Metazoa > Arthropoda > Insecta > Hemiptera > Cimicidae > Cimex > Cimex lectularius. The sequence continues at coordinate 27,260 of NW_019393097.1, forward strand.
GTATATTATATCACTTATTCTTATAATACCTTAGATTACATTATCCACTATGTCAAAATTTTATAGATAAAATCCTTAAAATAATTTTTAGTTTGTGGAGGGAACTTTTTTGAGAGAAATGTGTATATATTCCAGCGCGGAATGTGCCTGGAGTTAGTAAGGGGAGGGCGCACGCGCCTAGGGAGTTAAGACCGGAGAGTGCGTATGCGTTCAGTGTGCAATATTTCATATATTTTTAATTTTTAATGTGTGTTCAATGTAAGTTTTTAATGTACATAGTCGATCAAAATAGTTTGTTTTCAAATCAAAATTTATTAATATGGTACTTCAACACCTGCTGTAGAAATCCGTGAAATTAAAGCAGAACGATTTTTTATTTCTTATAATTAAATATTCAAATTTTCTGTTCTGAGCCCTTTGTTATTTGCACTTTTGTTAATAACTTGCAAGATATTCTCGATGGTTTTATCACGGTTGGAGATATTACAATCTAAATTCTATGCCGATGATATTGTTTTTTAGCATCTAGTTCTCGAACACTACAAATAATGATAAATGCTGTAAACAACTACTTTAAAATATGGGATTTGCCTATAAATTTAAAAAGTTGAAAATAGTTGTTTTTAAAAATGGGGTAAAATCCGGCAAAAATGAAAAGTCGTTTGTTAAAGGCCAATCAGTGGAAGAACTAATAATTATAAATATTTTGGTAGATTCTAACATCTTGTTTATCTTTGCAAATGCACTTTAACGGAAAAAAACGGAAAGCTAAATAAGGTGTTTATTACTCCTGTAAGGAATGATTTTTTTTTCGGACAGAATATCATACGCATCTAAAATTGCGATTTTCAAGTGCCAAGCAGTATTAGTATGCTGCACAGGAGTAAAACTCGACTCTGTAGAAAAGCTGCTAAGAACTTTTATTAAAAAGTTAATTAATTGAAAAAAGTTAATTGGTCAATCGGACCACGAAATCTAACGGGTTTATTAAAAACTTGTGTCGCTTTCCTATTGGGACGACCACTGCCTTTATAATCGTAGAAACGAATTATAGATTGATTTACTCTTACACTTCAAAGCTGCATTGAAATTATATTATAAAAGTTACGAACATGACGAATAACCGATGGTCAAAGATAAACGCAAAACAGGCGAGAAAAAAGAGTTTTTCCGGTTCAAGAATCTTCGTGAATTGAGCACGAATGCAGATATAGACCTAAATTTTAACAGTATGAATGATTTGCCAATATTTTTTAACAAATTACATAATGGTATACTTGGGAGGTACAAACGTGAACTGATAAATGATATTCAGTGGCATATAAAATGTCTTATAATGAATTGAATTTCGAGTTTGATTCAGATAAACAGTATGTAGGTGAACATTTTGCTTTAATTCCATGAGTTGGATGGAATAAAAATAAAGGGTGAGGTATTGAAATTGTACCATTGATCTTATTTCAATGGAAATAAAGTGTCCTATGTGTACATGGAAAGGTTAAACCCAACAAACCACGCCATCAAAGAAAAGCCGAGATGCGTCTTCTAGAAATTGAGCTGGATTGAGTCCAAGAGCGTTCTCCATTACTTACTAAAACGTACATATGCCAGTTGCCCGTAGGGAGGAACAGTCTGATGGACAAAATTGCAAAGCGTGAATAGAAACATCCTCGAACAAAATCAAAGTGTAGCGCTCCCGAGAATGGCAAAAGGACAGCCCCTCCAAGTCCTAGCTTCCGCTCCACCAGTCGACATTGTTCTCCAAAGTAGAATTGCAATCCGAAATCTAAAAGACGGAAAGGAGGCAACAATGATAAACTAGGATGCGTCAGATAGAGACTGGCTATGAGATGCGCCTAGGAACCAGATCCGGGGTGTTTTTACTGCTTGAATAAAAAAACTCGTGGCAGGACAGATAGGACAGAAGCAACAAAAGCAGGCTAACACATGAATTGGTACCGTACACATGAACAATGGGTTGAGCAGCATGGTTTTAACGAGATTTCCGGATCGCTCAAATACTGGCAATACATGGTAATTTTAATACTTGCACTGGTTTCATAGACCCAACAGACCTCTTTTTCCGGACTACGGAGTCGAAGAAAGTGTCCAACATAGACTGTTCAATTGTCAAGTCTTCGAAAGTTCATTTCCGCTACTCTTAGCCACCAGCACTAATAAACTAGTCAAAGAAAATAGCACCTTTAAGGCTCTCCACTCTTTTAGCAATGAAAGTGAGTTATGGAAATAAATGCTTTAAAAATATAAATATATACAATTTCCAGTTTTTATTATGAACGCAGTTTTGGCGAATCGTTTGAGTTGAGCTTTATAATAACTGGTTACAAATTGGAAAAAAAAGTAAAGGAATGTTTACGTATCCCAATTTCATAATTGTCATGTGGCAATTGTCAGTAAACGTCGAATATTTTTTTTTCTGCCAAATAATATTCATTCAAGATAAATGTTTTTCCACACTTTTTATGCCGAGTAGTCTTTCAAAACACGTTTATTACAACCGGTTGATTTTTAAGCTGAGTCCTTGAAAGCTAGCTTGGCTATATGATTGTTCAACAAATAATTACCGTAAAATGAAACCATCTGGCTAGAAATATAAATAGAATTAATTAAGGGGCTAAGAAGCCATTAAAAAATACATAAATCTTAACAATATAACAGAATTCAAATGTTTAAACATTTTCTTGGTTGGTCTGAGAGATGAACATTTGCTGTCGTTCCAAGATTTAACCATAAATATTGAATAAGTTAATACTACAAAGGCATAGCAAACGGAGCTTTAATATTTCCTCTTTACTCTGTTATATGTGTGTCACAAGAAGAATTTATTTATTTTTTAAAGCATACAGATGATCAAACATTGGACAGATTTGGAGTTTTTTCATAAATTCATTTTTTCTTGCATGTAGCACATGCCATAGGCCTTTTTTCATATTATGTATATAGCAGAGCAACCAACAAACCTTTTTGTTAGATTTTGTTCTCAGCAAAATAAAAATCTATATATAAAATATGAATACAAATTTTGAGATTTGTTTTCATAAATTTCTTTTGGCTTGCATGTTGCAAATGTCATATGCCTTCTTTCATACAATTTATATAGCAGAGCAATCAACAAATCTTTTTGTTAGATTTCTGTTTTCAGCAAAATAACAATACATATATAAAAAAAGTATACAAATTATGAGATTTTTAGACATAAATTCATTTTTGTTTGCATGCCATAGTACTTTTTTCATACTATTTTTATTGCAAAGCAGTCAGCAAACCTTTTCGTTAGATTTTTCACCAAAATAAAAATATACATGCAAAAAATGGTTAGTATGTTAAAGTATTTAGCTTTGGACATGTTTCGTCGATAAGCCAACGAGTTACAAGAAAACTATGGCTTAAAGGATTATAAAAACACATTGGATTCAAAAACAAATAAAATAAATTGCTACGATCATAACCGTTCTGACGGTATGATTTATCACTGACAACGACAGGTTTGTCACCAGCTGTGATTAATTATATTCGGAGGGGCATTAAAAATTATGAAATACTACCGTGGAATTTAGGTAGATTTATTGCCAAGAACAGATGATTTATACATTCAAAATATTAATTATCTCCCTTAATCGCTGGCTTTATATCGAACACGTTGAAAATCTAAAATCTACTGTCGATAATGGTAATTCAAAAAAATTATTGTTTTTGGAGCATGTCTTAGGACATAAATAAATACTGGAAACTACAGTGTTGAATTATGGAAAATAACGTTTTATTTTATTTAATATATTTTATATACATACATTTTTCATCCTGTTCACTTATCATGCAACTTGTCCAGCTAAAAGTATCGGGTTGTCCGGAAAATAATGCAGGATTTTAAGTTTTCATTAAAAAAAATCTATATAAAATATTCTGTTTACGTTTACAGGATTACTCATTTGTATNTAAAGAACATTGCTTTAAAGTAACTAGTTTCTTTTTTTTTGTTTAATACCAAAATCCTGCATTATTTTCCGGACAACCCAATAAATTGAGAATGTAGTTAGGTTTGAAAGATTGCTTCAAGGAACTTACGAACACATAAAAAGCCGTGGGCCGTCTGAAATAAGGCAGAATATGATTGAGCACCGTAGAGCGTAAAAGGAACCCTAAATTAGCTCCTCCGAGCTTTCGTAATGTCTAAGATATTCAAAAAAAAATTTTGGACAAACTTATCTTCTTAAACAGAAAGTTTATACAAAGAAGAAAACTAATCAGTATACCAAAATGGTACTTTGACATGTTACTTGTTAGACAACAGTAATGAGATTCCAAGATATAGAAGTATTTGAAATAATTTTTTGAAAGTGCTGAACCGAGTATTTTGGAGAATCTCGCCTAAATTAACCTGCAATTCATAATCACTTACGCCCGGGCTTCCCAAACTGTGGGGGTCTGCGGCGAACATCGACAAATTTAATAATTACATAAATAAGCGTAGAATGAATAAATAGAATTAAAATAACTAATAACAGTGGGTACTAAAAATGAACGATTTTTATTTAATTATTCTATGTTTAGTTTTGCACACATAAGCAAAATAAGTGAGGTAAGTGAAACGGACTGGACTAAACTGGTCGGTCAATCAGTTTTCTAGTCATTATTGATACTAGGGTCCTTCATTACCGGGAGCTGTTGCTAATGGAACCGCCTGGATTTTTCCAATGTTGTACATAAAAAGCCATTATTTTTCGAAAATGTGATTACTACCCGTTGGTGTCATTCTCAAAGATCAGTTATTTACTCTAATATGGATCGCTAACTGCAGTCAGTATCTCTGAGGAAGCATGCAGTTTCTCTGTCATCTACACAGTCAGGCAACCGTATTAACAAGTTTGTTGGACGATATTCCATGATCTAATTGCATTAACCTACACACAGATGGTGAGAAAACAATGACTAGCCGAACGATCACAGTGATTACTAAAATAAAAGATAAATCGAAGTATTGCAACAGCAGACTCAAGACTATTCCCAATACTATGCGACAAGCCTTTCATCATTCCCGGCTTTTCTATACAGACGTGAGGTAGTCGACTCGTGCAAAGCACTTCCACGATTATACGAATTGACAAATGTGTTCAATGATGAGAAATGGCAATGTATACTGTCGTATTCATCAGATACTTTCATGAAAAAGAATGCCACAAGAATTTCTTTGTCAGGGAAAAGTATCAACCCTTTCGATGCTGATGACAAAGTTCGCCCCTTCCAAAGAAAAATCTAGTTTTGTGTTGAATCTTGTGGTAAATGATTTTTTAATGAAAACTGGAGCTTGCGGACGGCACGTCGATTGCCGAAATATGTGACCCCCTTTGAAGTATGGAGATGTCCTTTAAGCACTACTTTCCAACGCCTGTAGATACAACGCTGTAAGACCATGAATCGGCGGCAAAACCTTATTCATTTTATTCACTAATTTCGTAGCCCGCTTGACCAATTAAATCATTACAATTAATTAAGGATTTAGTTGAGATGAAAAAAAGTTAATGGCACGAGTGGGATTCGAACCCGCGACCTTCGGCTAGATACGCCGCTGCTCTACCACCTGAGCTATCGTGACCTCGATCCGCTCGGACATCAACTCCCCATCCGATCGGATCGAGGTCACGATAGCTCAGGTGGTAGAGCAGCGGCGTATCTAGCCGAAGGTCGTGGGTTCGAATCCCTGTCGTACCATTAACTTTTTTTCATCTCAACTAAAAACCTTAATTAATTGTACTTATTCATTTTCGACAAAGCCAATCAGTCTATCTTCAAGTGAATATGAATTTTGATAGACATTGATACGTTGAAATCTACTTTCGAGTTTGATACCCTCATTTTTGGCTCCGTCTGGAAAATAAAACATTTCAACAGCTCGTTGAAAAAGAAAACAAATGTTCTTCCATTTGCTACAACTGGAAGAAACATTTACTACAACCTATGCGAATCTGGATTTTCTAACTTCACAGCCTAAAATAAACTAAATATCGAAGCTGCCTAGATGCTGATCCTTTTCCATCTATCAAACATTAAACCCAACATACCAAGTGTATAAGCTAAAACAAGTTCACTCTTCCCATTAGATCATTAATGATTAATGTTCAAATTATTAATTTTGAATTTGGCTCGCGTTTTACCTACCTATTTATTCCGTTCTATCTAATTTGATTTTTGTGTTTCGGATTTTGAAACTAAAGTTAAGCAGGTCAATGTAATCCTTGTTTTCGTAGTGAGATCCCTCTCCATCACCTAATTAGGAATGGACTGACTAATTTATAAAACTTTAATTTGCTACATACTATAAGTACCTAATTTTAAATACTTAAATGACGGGGTCCGCCCTGGATTTTGTTCTGTGAATGGGGTCTGCTGACTAAAAAGTTAGGGAAGTCCTGCCTTACGCTGTTTAAAGACTAAGGTCTTTATTTATATTTTGTGTGAAAAATTAACTTCATTGATTAGAAATGTGTGGTGATTAGTGTTCGTTAATCGATATTTATTTAGAAATCGTGAGATGCGGTCTGGTGTGATGTAGGTTTCAGAAAAGCATTTTCTTTATCGTGCCAACGTTTCGATGTTTATTGAGATCATCTTCAGGGCTCAATAAAGATCGAAACGGTGGCACGATAAAGAAAATGTTTTTCTGAAACCTACATCACACCAGACCGCATCTCACGATTTCTAAATAAATATTAATTAGAAACATACTGTAAACTGCCTACAGAAAAAGGAAGGCCCTATAGGGCGTTTTATTAAAAGGGTTTTATGGTGTCAATTGGACAGGCAATAGGAAAAATTCGAGCTTGACCAGAGTATCTTTTTTCCTGAAAACTTGTATTTTTTTTCATTTTTTCCAAAACCTTTCATCAAATTGAACCATTTGTTTGTACAGCAATAGTAAGCAAACTATTGAAGGTTGTAGTCTTATAAAACGCTCAGAAGGAGGGAAATAAATTCTTTTTCTACAAACTTCTTCTCTTCCTACAAAAAGATGGAAGAAATTTGTTATAACTTTAGGTTGATCCCAAAAATTAAGGACCAGAGTAAGGGAAGTGCCCATGTGGCCGGATTTAATGAGGAGAGCGTGGATGCGCATTTTGGTCGTTTTTTTGCGTTAATAAGCAAACAATAGTAGAGAGCAATATACTTTAAAAAATTAACAAACAAAAAATGCACTCAGTAACGGAGAAATGTTGCTTTTTGTATTAGAAAAAATGTGTAAAATTGGATCACAACTTTATGTTGTTTACAAAACTATTAATTCACTATTGGATTCACTATTTTTAAACACTCTTAGGTACGAAATTTTAGTATACGAAGGCAAATGAATCCAAACTCGGCTGGTTGTAATAGAACTAGAATTTTCAGGAAACGATATCAAAACCGCCATATTTTTGGGCCTTCTTTGAGCAATATAAGGCATTTGAAATATGGCTGAAATAGGATTAAATGTTATAGTTTGATGATTGAAATGAAAGTTTAGAGTATAATGAAAAATAAAATCGTATAAAAAGTAAATTAAACAATTGGGCAAAAACCAGTTGTGTGTATGTAAAACACAATAATAAAGTTTCGACAGAGACTGCCTAGTTTAAATTGATGTATCGATTGGCCCTTAAAGATTGATACACCCAGACTTGAAGCAATGTGGTGTGTACAATCAAGTCAGATTTTGAAGGAAATGTTCTGTATGATATGTTTACGTGATGATTTATTGACTGGCTACTTTACGTTTAAAAAAATCTTTTTACTCGAAACCTAAGCTTCCATTTTAAACGAAAAAGAACTGCTACTTGTTTTGAAATTCCTGAGACTATTTTACTATTCCGGTGGAACAGAATGGATAAAATTACGACTGAGGCCGAGTATGTTTGTTTCATCCCTGTGGGAGTTGAAGAGTTTCTATTATTCATATATTATGTTAACATTTCCCTTTTTCATAGCCGCCAATTCAAGACACCACAGCTCTGAGAAGAGTTCCATAACGTTTTACATTTTTCTTACGGCCATCTAGCATTCCGTCACTGTTGAATTACGAAAGTACCGGCCGGTCAGGACTTTTTCAACGAGTCAGGTTATGTATTATGCTAAACAGTCGAGTTTTCAAGTTTAACGAGCACCAGAACGGAGTTATGCCTTCAAAGAAGTTAATGAGCGTCTGTTACCCGCACCGAGCTACTACGCTAAAAATTAATACATCACATGCATTTTAGTGCTCTTTTGACTTTTTTTTTTAAAGTTAAGCTTCAATTGGTTTTATTTTGTACTTATTACGAAAACATCAAAGAGGCGGAAATATTGGCTAAACTTCATACCTTGTGGTAACTTATTTTTAGAAAATCCTTGTCTAAATATTATATAAGTGTTTACTTAAAATGTAGACAATGTAATGAATAAATAAAATTGTATACTGATTAAATATCAACTGTTGATCTCGGATAGAAGGATGAGATTATTTTTAATTTGCCCATAAGTTTCATAATCGGTTGGTTTTTATGTTGAGTTTGGTATCATATGAAAGGATCGAGAAAACCAGTATGTATACCCACGACAGGTTTAATATGCAAACTGCTATTACTACCCAAAATACTACCAGTGAATTGACTAATGCTGCAAAGAACACTCACTGACCAAACAGATAACTCCAGCTAATATTGTTGTTATCTCTGCCATTATTTAAGCTTAAATACCTCCAATAAATTTTGTGGATAAAAACTGGGACACATTTAATCAAATATTAATTACTATTTGACTTTCTAGTTGAAAAAATTATTTATTTCCATTAGGCGTCTATTTAAATAGATTCCGACCAAAATCAATATTGTTCTGAAGCGCAATAAAAAAATGATTATCAAAAAGGTTCGTTCTTAGTCCTAAAATGCGATCCCAAACAACTCAAAATTTATTACTATAACCAAACAAAAAAATATATATAAAAAGTCCCCTGTAAACTTAATGGGAGCAGGTTAAAAAATAAAATCCCTTCTGGCTGGTTGTACTAGTAGAAAGAAACACACACACACACACACACACACACCTGTGGACATCATGAGGTTGATGAAAAAGGAAAAAAAATAAAAAGATTTCTCGGTGCGCCAGATGCTAAACCATCACGACCGGCGGGTCTTGCAAAACTGTTGACCTATACTCCCTGAAATGCCATAAATATAATATTGAATATATATTGAAATAAGGTTACAAGTTGTACCTTGCATCTATTTTTAGTCATTCGGGAATTTTTCTTCCATTTTTATAGAAAAAATTAAACTCTTAATAATTAAAAAAGAATTAAAATTAAACTCTTCGTTATGTTGATACGTTTGACTACTAGTGAGACAATGTAATTTTAATAAATTTTTATATTAATTATTTTCTTATTTTTGAACAAGTAACAATTTCAATTCAAAGAGGACGAAAGTTTCTCAAAATAAATATAGAAATGTCTAGGATGGAAACAGGATCTAGCAACTTTGTAATATTAAAATGTAGCTTAAAGAAAAAACCCTTTTGTTGCGTCATAGATCCGAAGGCGCAGTTGGCTCAAGAATCCTAATAACGATATTTTCATGAGTCACTCAATTCATAAATAAATGTTTACGTTATTAGTATATATTAGTTTTGCAGATAGTTTATACGTTTAATCCGCTAGAAACGCTAATCTTTTTTTAGGTAAAAAACACGTCCTTACTTTCTTATCGTGCTAGTTTTTCACGAACAACCTCTCTCAAGGCTCCTTCTCCTCTTTTTTTAGTGAAAATTTATTAATTTCCTTCGTAAGTGGTGCAAGTGCCTTCCTATTTTTTTAACCGTGAATTATTAATTCCGAAAAACAGCCAAAGCTGTACTCGGTAGACTCTCACGATCCCGGGCCCGAAGTTTCGACATCGTGATTCAGCACACTGCACAAAAGGCCTTCTTGAATTATTCTCGGGCTGAACTTTAATTATTATTTTACCTATTTTTCTGTAAAACCTGCCCCTTTGATTTTTTTAAATTCCTTCATGTGTATTTAACAATATACTTTTCTTTATCAAACAATTAAACTATTAGGTATCAGGTATCGCGCATTATTAATTATTCTTGGTCCCACTCTATTCAACATATTCACAAATGGCTTAAAAGACATTAAGACAATAAAAGACAGATATCTTCAGATTTGGGGTTGTTTGCAGACGTTATCGACACTAGTACTAATGAGCTCATTAAAAATAAATTTAATTATCAAATAAATGCCCTTGGCTAATGAAAATACAAACACAAACAGCTGAAGCATATTCTGTGATATCATTTTAATAGTCACCTTCTAATATTATAAAATAATAAATTGTCATGACTTCTTTTGTACTTCACAGATTAATTATTTATGTATTTGTTGTTTCTAACAAATCACGATACACCTATGATACGAGGTATTAAAATTTACATACCATTGTTGTTTTTTGTAATTTTATAGATATGGTTATTTTATTGACAGACTAATATGAGCTATGTGCCTTATGCTAACTTGCTGATGTAGTAAGTTTTGAGGTTTTTCACTAACAATTTTGCCACAAAATAAATTGTAAATGTATCACACGTATCATTTTATGCAAATTTTTATCTTAGGCTATTGTAAAATTAAACTGTGACTTTGTACAGTTAAAGTAAAAATATATATTTAAAAAAATCATAAATCGGATCTTAACGTGAAATTATTGGGAGTTCAAAACTCATTTGAGGTATGTAAATTCATGCTAGACCCCAGAGTTTAGTTTTCAGTTCATCCCAGATATGTCGCCTACTCTCTCAAAGAATTCCATGTATGAATTTTTTCGTTTTTGAACTTCGCATTCTAAGTTAAATTCAGACACAGACCTGGGCGCCACGACTTGAAGTTTTAGTTATATTTTTAAGTATGTGTGATTCCGTTTTCTATTTAGATTTTCATACTTGGCAGGCCTTTTAGTTAGAATGTCAGTTTTTTGCGTTAATCCTGGGATGAGCCCTTGAGGAGAGCCTAATTTCGTCTGGAATTGAATTGTTTGTTACCAAGCTGCAACATGTACTACATTTCACATTTTTTCGATGTCTGTTTTCTATATAAACGCATCTGTACTCATCAAGAGCTGTGATGAAAAAATGGTAAGGGTTGGTATTGGAAAAGTGAAAATTTCACAGCACGCCCGATGCTAAATCATAAGGCGGTAGGTTTTGCAAAACTATCGACCTGCACGTCGTGAAATGTCGTCAAATTTAAATACACTCGCATGAATTTTTATGATCCCTTTATCAACACAACACAGGTAAAGAAAAAACGCACACCTTTTTATTTCAGAGTAATTTGACAATCTATTGTAAAGTAGTTCGAGACACCAAACGAGTAGTTGTACTCTGTTGCTCTCCCATGGCAATATATACTTTATTATACACATAATAATTTTACCAACTAAGGGTAGATTATCTTCAAATTTGTTATTTCCTCTGATACCCCTTATAGCACAAACTTTAATCGGTAATTTAAAGTCACAATCTGGATATAAAACTGTTGTTGAACAAATGAACAAATGAATGTTTCAGTAATGAAAAAAAGTTAGAGTAAAAAGAATAACAAACTCAAATAAGTTAGAGTAATTACGCTTTGGTAGGTACATATTTTCAAACCATTTATTCAGATGTGAATGAACATGTCCAAGTGTGTAAATAATACGGAAATAAGATAAACAAAGAGATTTAAGCTTGTTTTTAAATCACAATTTAACCGACCGAGCTATGTTGCTTAACCAAATGAGGGAAACGACTGGCAAAATAAATACGACATTTTGAGAGCGGAGAGAGATATGTGGAAATGATGAGTGAGGCGGTTAAAGCAATAAACACTGGTGGGCGGGTTCTTTAAAGGGCCTTTGATTATTTTATTAACAACTCGCAATTAACAAGCGCCACTTCAAAACTTGACAAGAGCGGATCTTTCCTCACTGGTCGTTAAGACGTCTTGTCTTTTCCTTATTTCTGTACATTAATATTCAAAAAATGAACACGCTTTTCACTCCAATTGTCTATGACCCAATGGTTTCTGAGGAAAAATATACAGGGTGTTCGGCCGTTCGTGTCACAAACTTTGCCAGTAGATTCTACATTCAAAATTAAACCAATTCTACTAATTAACTATGGTCCGAATCTCAACAGTTTCGTAGTTATTCCACTTTTTCTTCTTTTTTAAGATTTCACAATCTTGTTTGTTGAAACTACAAGATTTTGGACAAATCCGTTGAAACCATTAAAAAGCACGTTAAATTCCCAATAAGATGTGATCAATACTAAACTTGTAAACCTTCGTGAAATAAGCGTTTTAGTAATAAGAACTTTGAAAATTTTTTTTTTCAAAGTTGAAAAACTTACTGTGGTGATTCTAAACTACTATTTCCAAAACCTAGAGACCAGAAAATTTCAAAAAACGTACTCCATTTAATATCCTTTTAAGGGGCGCAATTGCTTTTTTAATTCATTTTTTAAAGGTGAAGAAATAAATTGATGGAGGAAAGGAAAAAAACCGTGGCTGGCGGATTGGTAAGGTGGAAAATTAAAAAAAAAACTTAAGGAAATTTTGAATGAATTTATTAAACTTTTTTAATTTTAATTCGAAATGCTCTCCACCCTCAGCAAAGTATTTTCGATGTTGCATTAAACCCGCAAAGCCCGTACATAAGACGTATATCAGCGTATCCTTCATTAGAAAAAGTAGCCATAGTGTTAGCAAGATATCATATATATATATATATATTATGCAGGGTGGGCGACCAAGACCCGAGGGGTTAAATGCCTGGGTAGACTCGTACCCTATCCTTAAAAGTTCCGGTACTTGGTCGGTTCACGCGTCCTCCATAAACCTCTTGGACTTGTTCACAAACCCCAAGATTTTGGACCATTTTATCTTGGGGAGTGATTTGTCAATGTCCTCTCCTTCAACAGTTTCAAATCTATCCCTGGCATACCTATCACATTCTGCGAGGTAGTGTCGAGCCGTTTTTTTTTTTAATTTTTTTGGCGTTATGAACTATGCATATTAGCCATGTGACAATTCGTATATGTGTGTTCAAATTTTGGGGGGTTGTTATTGTGAAGAAAGGGCCAGAGGCGACGGTGGGAATCGAACCCACGACCGCGGCGTGAGAGTCTCTCATGTTAACCACTCGGCTACCGCGGTCCCCCTGTCGAGCCGTTTCTTCTTTTATTTCGCAGAAGCGGCAAAATGGGTCTGGTGGGATACCCATTACGAAAAAGTGTCTTCTCAGTGGGCAGTGGCCCGTGAGAATACCTATCAGCCTCCTAATTCCCTTCCTTGAGATAGAGAATAGCCATTTCGGTTCTGCTGGTTTGATCGCCTTAACAAACTCTTTCGATTGGCTGTGTCCGGGGGATAAATTCTACTCCCTAAGGAATTGTTTCATGCCACAGTTATTAATACTCTCTTTCGGTGTGCTCATAGAGTGAGGTAATACCGGTTGTGGCCCGACAAACGCAGTATTAGAACCTTCTTTGGCTAGGCCATCCGCCTTTTCATTGCCATGGTGTCCTTTATGTGCTGGTATCCAAATAAGGGTCACCTGAAAGAGATCCTATTGATAAGAGCCGTGAGGTTGACAAATCTTTTTGTAATCCTCTAAGACTAACCTGATTGTCAGAAAAGATTTTAATATATTTTCCCTTAACTTTATTTTCCATAAATGTTCTACAACACACATTAATGGCCGAGATTTTCGCCTGAAAAACGGAGGTGTTATTGCCAAGAGGGGAGGAGATACTGATTCCTAATTTTGGTATGTAGATTCCTGCGCCACTCCCTCTTCCTTTGATAAGTGATCCATCTGTGTATCAGTCTATGTTACGATGGACATCATCCAGACTATAATTATAATCACAAGGGGTGACAACCTGAAAGTGCTTTTTCCCCGAAGGGGTTTTAATCTTTGTATCACTAACGCTTAATATTTGGCCGTTAACCTTACTCAATAGTTGTGAGATTTTCGAGTGACCTATGTTGTTGCACTTATGATTCCAGCTGCCCTCGCTAATTAATCTGTAGCAGCTGATTAGTACTCTGACCTTAACCTCAATGTGAAGAGGTGTGGTATTGGTTATGATTTCAAAAGCTAGAGTGGGTGTACTTGAAAATGCTCCTGTCATCATCAAACAACCTAGTCTTTGAAATGACCTTAATTTATTACAATTCCCTTTATTTTCTAGACCTTTCCACCACACTAAACCTGCGAAAAAGAATCTAGGTAGATATCTATCACATAGATAACTAAAAACGATTTGAATCTTAATACTCTTTTATTCCAGAGAATAATAATAAAATATTTTTTTAATTCAAAGTTGCAATCGTGTTGGTAAATAAGTAAACACTTGCCCTATTTCTGTTTTGAACCCAAATTTAACAAAATGTTTAATAAATGAGTGCAAAATTTTTTAAATTTTTTTTTTAAATTTTCCACGTTACCAATCCGCCCGCCACGGTTTTTTCCTTTCCTCCATCAATTTCTTCATCTTTTAAAAAGGAATTAAAATAGTACTTCCATCACTTAAAAGGATATTAAATGGAGTACGTTTTCTGAGATTTGCACACCAGGGGAAAATATTTGATTATTCACAGTGTTATTTATTTATAATTTGACGAATCGTTAATACTTTCTATTTAAATTTTAGAACAAGGCGAAATAATTATACCAAAAACCGTAATTTCTTATCGTTTCAAAATCATCCCCCTGCAATGTTTCCATTCGGCCAGTTTTTGTTTCGGGACGGTTTTCGTCGGGCGACAATTTACAATAAGGCCCTTACTGGTCGATTTTCCAACATCGGCTGACGTGGATCCATGAAAAATCTTTCTACTAAACTGGTCTGCGACTATGCAATGTTCCCCGGAATTGCCCTCCTGGGTTGCATTCTCCGAAATTGGAGGGCAACACATTGCGAGCCGTCGAGCGATCCCGGAAATCCAGCTTTGTCGAATATGCGAGGGGGAGGTGCGCGTAACACGCCCTTTTTAGACTTTACTCGACTAATAAACCTATGGAGAATGAAAAGTTTGCTTTTTATAAATTAATGAGATTAAAGCTGTTTGCGTTTTTATAAACTCAATATTATTAGTAGTGCTTGTATTGTTAAAAAACGCAACTGAACTCTCTCTTGTATCAACCCTGATTGTATTTTAAACTATATATAAAGGTTATACGGAACACTTACAAATTTTCAAATATTAATTCATTAATGTTTAAAAGCTTTGTACTCTTGTTTGATTAGATTTAGACGTGAGTATAATTCACAGTTATGGTCTCAATTTTTATTAAAATTCAATATATAACATTGAAAAGGTTCAAAAATGATTTTTTTTATTGTGTTTATATTTGCATATAATTTTCATTTATAATATTGTAAGAAATATTGTATCAAAAATTGTAGAGGTATGGAGAAAAATTCTTGCTGCATCATTAATATTTAAAATTCTTACAACCTAGTCTGTACTTGCCTTTTAAATAAAATTTATATAAATGACCCTAATAAGATACTAAAATATTTGTTCCTTACTTCAGCAAATATTTCTTTCTTCAGTATTTATTACAATATGCAATTTTTAATTACAATATATAATTTGATGAACATAGATACGTTTACAGTTATACAGGGTGAATTGCTACTCGTGCTACAAACTTCTCCAGTAGATTCTTCACCCTAAAATGAACAAAAAAGTTCATATTGTCCATGGTCCGATTCTCAACCATTTCAGAGTAATTTCGCTTTTTATCGATTTTGAAAGATATCACGTCCTGGCGTCGGAAAATCGTGATATCTTTTAATCTAAACATTTCTCTGAAAATCTAATAGCACCGTTGAAATTCCCGTTAATTTTTCAATAAGAAGATGACGGTGGCAAAATGTTTGGGCTAATTTTTTGTGTTTTATTTCAGCCAGAACTACAAAAAGAGTGGAAAATTGTGTAAATCGGAAAGTGTATAAAGTAATCCAGAGTTTCTAATTTTAGTCTCAGAAGGCAGCAAATTTGAGGAAAACTACCTGATTTAATAACGCTTCCAACGCACTCGTCATTTTCTTATTTAGTGGTTGTGAGACCAAGATGTTGATGACAAAAAGAGAAAAAATGGTGGTTCAAGGATTGCTAATGTTTGAGAGTGACTTGCTACTCGTGCTACAAACTTCACCAGTAGATTCTTGACCCTAAAATGAACAAAAAAGTTCATATTGACCATGGTCCGATTCTCAACCATTTCAGAGTAATTTCGCTTTTTATCGATTTTGAAAGATATCACGTCCTGGCGTCGGAAAATCGTGATATCTTTTAATCTAAACATTTCTCTTAAAATCTATAAGCACCGTTGAAATCCCCGTTAATTTTTCAATAAGAAGATGAAGGTGGCAAAACGTTTGGGTCTTTCTTCCTTGACCTTCTAGCTGTTTGTAAACTTCTTAAGCATTACATACTAAATGGGCATTAAATTAAATTAAAAAATTTCAATGGAATTATGATTTTGATTCTCTCTAAAAATTAACGGGGATTTCAACGGTGCTTATAGATTTTAAGAGAAATGTTTAGATTAAAAGATATCACGATTTTCCGACGCCAGGACGTGATATCTTTCAAAATCGATAAAAAGCGAAATTACTCTGAAATGGTTGAGAATCGGACCATGGTCAATATGAACTTTTTTGTTCATTTTAGGGTGAAGAATCTACTGGAGAAGTTTGTAGCACGAGTAGCAATTCACCCTGTATACATATTTGCATTGTGGGGAGCAAATAGTCAATATTATTCTCTAATTTCACTTCAGAGAATAAACTTCACTGCTTACTCCTCACAAAGGACTCCTCACTCTTGAGACGCCTTATGAGATTGTAGGGATGGGTTCTGTTGGACAATGCTTGGGCGAGACTGTTGAGGTGATGGGAGAGATTATTGTGGAACTTGGTGATTAGCAGATGTTTCAGTCAGGTTGACTAGTTAAAAACAAACCTGGGTGTGACATTCTCATGTATATAAAAACAAAAATATCAGAAGAAAATTTGCTATTTTTCTCTTGTCTGAGATTTTAAATCGTACTGCAAAGACATGTAAATCTGGATGTGAAAATTGTTACAGAAATAATGCAGCGTCTTGGAACAGACCATTTTAATGCTAGGACACACACTATTGAGAAGGAGTCAGGATTAAATTGGTTCAGTGGTCGACAATGCCGAATACTCAAGAGATAAGCTAGTTTTCGTATGCTACCACGATCGAATCATCGGGCTCAATGATATCTCAAGATTCCATCTTACAAAACGTACTGTCCCCAATATTAGAGCAAGTCCGGATCGTTAGTAAAATTAATCTTTAACTAATTATCACCATAATTTAAAAGTTGATCAGTTGTTGGATAACATTTTTTCTAGATGGGATAAAATGCTGGATTGTAAAAGCTATGTATGTGCCCGACTTTTATGAACTGGAATAAAGAAAACGAACGCTTTTGCTTATCGGTAACGCAGACAAAATTCACAGAAATAAAAGAAATCAGCGATATGACCCAATGTAGGTAAATTTGGATCAGACATTTTCTAGTCAAACAAAATCTACAATATCGCAAAAGTTGGAGAAGTTTTTGCCCCGAAACTCAACAATTTTATTTGAATTTCAAGTTGTGAGATAGAAATATTTGTACGAGATCAATTGACAAAATTTACCCAAAATAATTCAAGAAAAAAGTGTATAATTTGTTCATAAACCCAAATTTTCTACTTGTCAGAGGTTATTCTTGATTGTATTTGTATTTCCACAAATATTTAAAAAAAGAAAATGTTATTAAAATTTTAAAATATTTTGATTTTTAAGAGGAAAAGAGCGTTAGGAAATGACTCCAGCATCCGTACTAGGTTAATCTAGTTTTACTAATGCCTACTATTTACTACTTGCCAATTAAAACTAGTAAAACGAGTTTAATTACAAGTTCAATTCAATATATATAAATTAATTAAGGTTTTGAGTTGAGATAAAAACTCCTAGTGGATCGAAGTCAAGTTTCGAATTAAATGCGGTTGCAAAAATAATGAAATTATGAAACGACTCTAGATGTTTCGCAGTATTACGAGGGTAAATTTGGTTGGTATTTTTTTCTTTTTTATAACAATTATATTGATTTTGACTACTTTTTTTTAATGTAAAATTCTAGCAGGTCATTCAAAATTGATAAAAAAATGCAATTGCACTTATTTTTAGAATAATTTGTCGTAGTATTCTTTTAAATAACTACATTTTCAGTCACTAAGAAATCTGAAGATATAAATTATTTCTACTGTGTCAACTTAAGAAAAACAACATACTTGAAATATTGCTTGAAAAGTTCTATCGTTTCTGTCATAATTACATTTTTAAATAAAGTCTACTAAAAGAGTTTTTCAATAATTGAAATTACAATAAAAAACAATGGCTGAGAGACAGTGGCTCAGGGTGGACCCAGAAAGATGGAATATATAAATAAGATCTAGGTCAAAAACTTTTACCCACCCTTGCGATCTAACTCTTATAAAACTACTCCTAACTTTTCCATTCCTCGGAATTATATTGCACTTACTGAACTGCACGGAATAATATTTTTTCTCCATCTGTACCACGGTCAGAGTTATTATTTATATTAGCAAAATAGTTTTGCACAAGGCCTTTTATACTAAACGCAGAAGTTTAATTTAATAGGATTGTTCGCATTAGTCCAAATACAACGTAGATCGAATGCTGATAAAGGCTTGGATGGGGTCTCAAAGCAAGAAATGGACTCCAAGAAAACTCCGAACTTTTGGCAGGCTTGTGGACTTGAATATTGACCTTACAGAACAAAATTTTTTTTCGACGAACTAATTGTAAAATTAATTAGAAACTTTGTTATCGCTAAAACCGTTAATTTAAGAATATTGCTTTAGGCCTCTACGAGTTATTCTATCGGATAATTAGAGATAAGTTGCTCGATATTCTTGCCTTTTTGGCAGCATTTTGGCAAATGATTTCCGCCTTTCTTATTTCCTCCAAGAACAAACGTTATTTCTAACCAAAACTTAGGAAAATTGTGGATCGTCGGTAGAGAAAAAATGACAAGCATTCTTTGTTAAGCAGGTCAGCCAAAATTAAAACATGATTGAAATTGTTTTCATTTTTCTATGAGAAAATTTCTCAGGCAATTTTGAGCCTAACGGTGTTCAAGAAAACAAATAAACAAACTGCAAGTTTTTTTTTTTTCAATTATTGTACTCAGCTTACATAGCATCAGCGATAAGTAGTACCAAAATTTTGTTAATTTTCACATACCTTTAAATTCTTGCCTCTTCAACATATTTTTTAACTGAACACTTTGATTTTTTTGTAACAAGAATCAAGCCAATTTGTTTCATTTGCATTTTATTCATAAATTTTACCAGAACCACAATTCTTCTCGTACATAGAACCCACCAAATTCCTTCAAAATTTGGCGCTTAAATTTTGTGCTCTCTTCGTTGAATAATTTAGTAGATTTTTCTGCATCTAATGTGTTTAACAAAACGAATCCCAGCTTTGCAAAAATTATTGAAAATAGCTTTCACACGTTCTGAGGAAGCGTTGTCTATTTTCATATTCTTTTACTTCTTTTCTCGTCGAAATATTTTTTCTATAAACTTTTTTGAATTTCTTAGGGAAACGCAACCCATTTGTTTCAATATTTATTTTAATTCATAATTTTTACATACGTATCCCGGCTTCGTAGTCTCGGACATATTCAACAACTTCCTCTTCGATTTCGTACAAATTTTTTTGGCTTTTTGTGAAATATTTTCCCTAGCTTTCCAGCATTTAAAATTCTTTAACAAACGAAACCGAGGACGCAAGGTATTTTTTTATGAACAATTGAAACCAGCTTTCACAGCTGTATATCAACATTTTGGTTATTTTTTGACGTAATTCCTATTCAAAATATTTTTGAATTTTTCTGGGATATTAACACAATCGGTTTGTAAAATCAGTTCGTTTCATTTTGTTAATTATTCATAAATATTTAGAACCTAAGGGCAGTCAAACTTTCCAGCTTTCTTGTACATTCCGAATTTTCCTCGGGCTTTCATGATCAATTTTAATGTTTTTCTCGTGACAAAAATCCGCAGGCATTTCTGAATTTAATGATGTGCAAAAAAACGAATCCGAGCACTGCATCTCATTAAAAGCAATACTAAAATCAGCTCTCACAGCTTTGCAAGAAGTGAGTAAAACGAGTATCAACATTATGGCAATTTACATATTCTTTTTTCCACTCCGATCTTTTTTGTACTCTTTATTAAGAGGTTAAGGATAACTTTAAAAAAATAAAACCAATTTTGTTATTTACTATTTATTCATTTAGTAAATTTAGGCGATAAAATTTTGTACTTGTTTGTACAAAAATCCCCAAGCTTTCGCATTACGAAAACGAATCCCAGATCTGATTCTATTTTTAATAATAATAGAACTCGTTTTATTGAAGTTTCATAGCTTGAGAAAAAGTGACGATATGTATCAACAGTTTGGTCGTTTTCATACTCTTTTTACTTCTTTTCTCTTGAAAATATTTTAAATTTCTGAGTGATATTGAAAAAACCAAAACCAAATTGATTTATTTGTAATTTATAGATATTTTTTTAATATTCAGGACGGCCCACCTTTAACTTTCTCGTACTTATACACCAATTTTCTATTGTATTTGACGCTCGATTTTAGTTTCTTTTGTTGTGGCGTTTTGGTAACAATTTCAGTCCTACTTTTTACGAGCTTCAAAATTATATTTACACTAGGATTTTTCTGAGGATATCCAGGGCCCGATAATGGGAACTAAACTACTCAAAAATGAATAGGGATGTTTGTTATTTATTCTTATTCTATTAATTTTAATTAAATTAACCTATATATTCTTGTTGTTGTTAGTTGGATAAAACAAAATAGAAAATGCAAAACAAAAGATCTTTAATTCCCACACCAATAACAAATAAATCTGACGTAATCCAAAAATATTACACACAGAAGAAAACAAACATAAACGTAACTTTTTAGAAATGTTTTTCATCAAAAGAGATAAACACAGCATCAATTACAGAACAGATACATGTAAACTCAGTTGCAGCTACGCCAATATCATTAATCAAATTCAATATAGATAACATACATATATCATCACATCACATTCCACACATTAAACATTTTCACATAGTCTAATTTTCCAACAATTTAGCTTTCCTTTTCCTATTTATCCCCTTTTATATAATCCTGAAAGGATAATCTAGCCGAACCATTTCGTGTACCGTATATAAGTGCCCTTTATTTTTGCTAGCATGGATGATATTAAGTATTCATTTTGGAAATGGTCAGGATCTGCTGCATTTGCGAATCCCTTTACTAAACTTTTCCCTAATTGTAAGGAATCTATCAATAAAGTTTTGGTTGTCCGTGAAATTTAGGGATCATATTCTTTTTCAAAACAGGGATTTTTGCCATGGTCAAGAATTATTATACCAATGGTTATATTAATTTACTGTTGATTACTATGAATAGGCGTGGATAAATGTGTAAAAATGTGTAAATGTGTTCAAAAATTAGACTATGTAAAAATGTTTGATGTGTTGAATGGGATGAATGTTTTATATGTTAAATTAAATGTTTTGTGTGATGTGATGATATATGTATGTTATCGATATTGAATTTGATTAATGAATAATAATTAATTTCGTGGTTCGCTTGACCAATTAAACATTACAATTAATTAAGGTTTTTAGTTGAGATGAAAAAAAGTTAATGGCACGACAGGGATTCGAACCCACGACCTTCGGCTAGATACGCCGCTGCTCTACCACCTGAGCTATCGTGACCTCGATCCACTCGGACATCAACTCCCCATCTCAACCCCACCTTATGAGTTTTCCCTCCTTTTCCCATTTTTCAATGAATTAACTGAAGTACACTTCCCTAAAGCTCTCCGTGGCCATTTCAATTGTCGTCGAGAATCCAAACCGATTACACGACATTTGAAAAATGCATTTTTGATAATCATAAACATTCTTCATTAATTCTAGATTGCGTATAAAATGTTTTATTAAAATTGAATATTAGTTTTGAAAAAAAAAATGTGTTTTTTACATATAGATGATGTCCTAATGATCTGCTCCTAACGGGAAAACATCGTAAAGTAACCCCTGA
The DNA here is from genome assembly GCF_000648675.2 of Cimex lectularius. Lineage (NCBI taxonomy): Eukaryota > Metazoa > Arthropoda > Insecta > Hemiptera > Cimicidae > Cimex > Cimex lectularius. The sequence continues at coordinate 49,512 of NW_019393097.1, forward strand.
TAATTATTAAAAATAATTTTAAAAAAAATTTAAAATGTCATACTTAAATATTAATATTTCAATACCCTCAACATATTACAGGAAAATCTTCGTGCAAACTGAAAAGAAGTAAAATAAATTTATATTTTTTATCAAGAGAATTCATTATCAAGTATTCTTGTGAAAAATTTTAATAATTACGTTTACATCAAAGGTTTTTGAAATTTATTTTAATTGGAAAAGTGAAGGCGTGGAATTATGAATTTTGTTAATTGATTTTTAGTTCAATATTGATACCTTTTACGACCGGAAACATTGAAAAAATCCCATAAATTGAAACCTTAAAAAGCCATGATCCACCTCAACCCTTCAGGCCGGTTGCGTTTTAATGTTTTATATTTCTGTTTGAGGGTAGAAATTTATTACTTGCCTCAATTAAAAGACAAGGACCGGTGAGACCGCTCCACAAAGTTTCCATTTATTCAAAAGTTAAATTAATGTAATTCCCTGATCTCGATTTAACGTGAGCTTTCACCATGAATGTCAAGCTAGTGAAATCCTAATTGCTTCGTGGAAGGGATGAAAAATATGTTTTCTCTGTTTTCCTCCACTGATTCATTTGATATCATAGGCAGTGATTACGAGTGATCGTTTTTCACGAGGTGTGACGTTTTCTTTTGTGCGTTACAATACATGTTTCCCGACCGGCAATCATATTTTATCTCATCATCAGAGAGACAATTGGACGGTACGATTGAATCAAATAGCGACTATTCCATCGTGAATTATGATTTTGCCCCACTACGATTTAAGATAAATGAAAAATAAACAAAGAACGAATGGATGTTTGAGTAGAATTCTATGCAGATGGAAGTACGGATTTTACGGTACAATATCTCTGCTGGTTTTTCAATTAGGTAATCATTTATGGTGGTCTGCAAAAACATCTGCCCATTTTTTTACATAAAAAAATATTGTCAGTGATAACATGATTAAAAGGCTCAGGACTTGAACGATTTTTAGTTGCTGCGACCAAATTAATTTTGTATATTGTCAGCTTTTCTGTAGAAACGATTTGCGTGCCAGTGTGCCAATATTTTGTAGAGTAGTCTGAAACATCTGTTTAACTCTTTTTTTAGAACATTCTTCAGGCTTCAATTCACTATTTTCGTGGTCCGCTTGACCAATTAATACAAGACAATTAATTAACGTTTTTAGTTGAGATGAAAAAAAGTTAATGGCACGAGAGGGATTCGAACCCACGACCTTCGGCTAGATACGCCGCTGCTCTACCACCTGAGCTATCGTGACCTCGATCCACTCGGACATCAACTCCCCATCTCAACCCCACCTTATGAGTTTTCCCTCCTTTTGCCATTTTTCAAAGAGCAGCGGCGTATCTAGCCGAAGGTCGTGGGTTCGAATCCCTCTCGTGCCATTAACTTTTTTTCATCTCAACTAAAAACCTTAATTAATATTCTTCAGGCTTTTCAGCATCTAGTAGTGTTCAAAAAAACGAATCTGTGCACTCGAAGTATTTAAAAAAAATGTTAATATTAGCTTTCATAGCTTGAAACGAAGCGAGTTCTAAGGAGGATCAACAATTTGGACCTTTTCATACTTTTTTGCTCCCTTTCTCTTTAAAATGTTTTTTTTTTTTTTTTTTTTAAATATTTACGGTTATGTTTATTCATAACTTTTTAGAACCTTCCCGGACTACATCCAGCTTTCTGGTACATATCCACCAACTTCCTTTTGCCATTTGTGCTCAATGTTCGCGCAAAAATTCCCCAGGTTTTATGCATAGTGTTTCAAAAACGAATCTGCGTACTGGAAATAATTTTTAAAAATTATTCAAGCCAACTTACCTTGCTTTAGAAAAAACTAGTAAAAGGTGGTTTAGACATTGGTCATATGTTTTTACTTCTTTTCGCTTCAAAATATTTTTTATCTGAAAACCTGGATTTTTTTGTTTTGTTTTTGAGGGGATATTAACAAGTTTTTTATTCATAAATTATACCTAACCATTAAACCAAAAATTACTGAATTCAGCTTTAATTGCTTCAGCAGAAGGGATAAGGAGTATCAAAATGACATTTTCATATTCATTTTATTTTTCTCGTTAAATCATTCGTTTGTTTTCTTCGAAATGTGTTGAGGATATTTAAATTGTAAAATCGATCTGGTTTATTTATTATTATTTATTCATAATCGTTAGAACTTTTCATGTCCACTTTTCTCTCATACTTATCAACCAGCTTCCTTTTGATTTTGGTGATCAATTTTAATGCTCATTTAGGCAAATTTCCCCTGACTTTTTCGCATCTTATGGTGTTCAAGAAAATCAAACTTAGTACTGGGATTATTTTTTAATGATTATTGAAATCAGCTTTCATAGTTCAGAAAAAGCCAAAAGTGGTAAAAATGGTTTGGTCATTTTTCCCCTCTTTATTCTTAGTTTTTCTTTTTTCGTCCTCTTTCTGAATTGCTTACTAATATTAAACAAAGTAAAACTATTTTGTTTATTTATTATTCATTTTCATAACTTGCCTACCTTCACCTTCCCCCTAAGTTCCTATTAGCATCGACGTTTAATTTTAATTCTATTTTGTGCAACAATTCCACAAATATGTTTTTTACCTTCTGATGTTTCAGAAAAACAAATCCGCGACTGGATGTTTTTTTTTATTGTTGACATCAGCTTACATCGCTTCCGAAGAAAGGAGTTTAAATAGTTACAACAGTTTGGTTATTTTCATATTATTTTGCCTATATTTCTCAAAAAATATTTTGACATCGAATTCCTTTTGGACTTATCACTGAAGTCAACTTGTTCTTTTAAATATTTTACATTTTCAGCTATCTTATACATATCTACCGACCCATTTTTTGAATTTGTTTTTCATTTTTTGAACATTTTTGTGGGAAAATTTCCCAGGCTTCTTTGCATTTATTGATGTTTAAGAAAAACAAAACCAATGTCTGGAATTATCTTTTAAAAATTATTGAAGCTAGCTGACATATGTTCGGAAGATAAGAAGTTATCTATGGTTATAATATATTAAAACTCGATTTTGAAAATTAATTTGCACTAAAAAACATTCAAGTTTTGTGTGATATTTGTTGACCTTGATTGTATCTTTGTAACGCGATTCCATTTGGCTTTTGCCATTTGAATATCTACTTTTTTGATACCATACTAGATATGTTATCAGTTAGAAGTCTCAAACCTAAATAAACAAATATTGAGATAAAGTTTCCCGTAAAAAATTACCTCAAAGAAAAAGATGTCAAGGAAATCTCATGACGCTGTGACCACCGTATCCATCGGCTCCTAAGTCATGTATAAGTAGGGGGAATTTGGAGGATAATTCATACATATTGGTATGGGGGTAAAATGAGTTTCTTCTGGAATATATAATATGGCAAATTCACAAGTTTAATGTGGTAAATACTGGTGCTTCAGACTTGGCCGAGAACAATCAGAACCAAACTGGGAAAGTGATATATGTCCTGGGCAAAGGTACATCTACTTTAGGAAGATGCGTTTAAAAGCTTAATTTGGCCTATTAATTCTTGTGCGATTGAGTGAACATAAAATTTTCTGTGATAAGTTGATTTTTTTTCGTATTGGAATGGGAAAATCGGGGATTTATCATCCATGATATACTTGAGGTTACCATTGAGTGTTACCCTAGGGCCAAGATGAATATACGTCAATGATAGTGTGATGATCATCAGCGATGACAAAACTACGTTCAATACAAATAAAAGTGTATAGAAAATCAAGAATAATGATTATTTTCTGATCATGCGTTATTTTCATCAAAACCATCATCAAATACAATTCCTTCTTGAAAACTGTCAAATAAACTATTAAGAAGTATAATATGCTATGTTTACTAACAGGTTTTTTTTTGAACATTTAGAAAACAATAGGAATCCCTTCATTTCATTCCCACAAACGGTTAAAACCCAATTATCGGACGTAGCAGATCCTCTTAATTACCGTCCCAGGATAAAATACACCAATCATCGCCCATTAAAATTAATTATAACAAAACTTGTTCCAATTTCTTTTAATTACCGAATATCCAATTTCGTTTGAACGGCATACCGTTTAATGGGCACGATAGAAATTATCATACCCGCGTGGCCAGTTTTATACAATTATTTCGTTCCGGGGTAAAAAAATTAAAACCGATTTTATTCAGTGACTACGGTAGGCTGGCTAATATAATATTAATGGCACGTTGTTTTTAAAAAATGTTGAACTCGAGATGGAGTACCACAGGGGGCACATTTGTTCCCCTACTCAACTTAATTTATACGGCTGATTTATTTATGCTGTGCCTCGGTTGTAACTAAAAAAATGAACAATCCAAACCTAGACTCTAAAATATGCCTATCCTAAAAACGAATCAAGTGCTATCTCCAACTTTGCATAGACAATCTAACATAAAGGCAGCCCCAGACATGCGGTAATTTTCGCCGATCCCGACTAGTGTGGATGGATGCCCGGCTATTTGACCAACAACAATATCCGCTGCTCGCTGTGCTCGGCTTTTTTTCGGTTTTCTTGTTTACTTCACAGGGCACGAATCCAGCATGGAACACTTACCGATGCAACGCTACCCGACGCCTTGCCACGTTTTGGCAAAGTGAGCACATCTATGCGACGTCAAGCACACGTCACATAAAGTCACGCAACTGTATCACAATCAATTCGTGTATTACAAATCCGTATCACAATCGCAACAATTATTTTGAGCAAAACCTAATATATAAAGTAATAAATTGTTAGTTAAATTTTATGAGCACAACCGTATAATAAATCGATAGTTAAATTTGATTGGTTTAAATAATGTTATTCCGGTGTTTTGATAAATTGTCTGCCTAACCCTCATAATTAAATAATTTGTATAAAAACTCAAGAATTTTTAATCACGTTTAATTTGGTTTATATTAAAATAAGAATGTTGTAATTAATATAACGACAAAATTACATATACATAGTTTGAAATAAACTAATAAACTACAAAAAAAGAGACCGTGTAATGAATTGTTAGTAAAATTCATTATATCAAAAAATGATATTCCGGTGTTTTGATCAATTTTCTACCAAACCATTAAAATAAGAACTAAAGAATTTTTTATTTCGGTTAATTTGGTTTATATCAAAATAAGTATGTTGTAATTAATATAAAGACAATAATACGTATAGTTTAAAATAAGTGTCCGAATCTTTTGTCTTCGACTGAACTCGACGCTACTCGATGAAAATCTGGACGGCTAGGTTAAGCCAGGAACATACTTACCCGATGCTACGCCATGCGACGCTACCCGATGCTACCCGACGCCTTGCCACGTTTTGGTGGGGTGTGCACATCTATGCGACGCAAGCACACGTCGCGTACAGTCCACACTTCCACAGCGTTTATCACAATAATCACTATCACAATCGTAACGCATCTTTTGCTCTTAATGCACTATTTTGAGCAAAACCTTGTAATAAATTGTTAGTTTAATTTTATGAGCACAACCATCTAATAAATTGTTTGTTAAACTTAATTGTTTTAAATAAAGTTACTCCTAACCATCATAATTAAACAATGTTTATAAAAACTTATGCATTTTTGATCTCGTTTAATTTGGTTTACATTAAAATAACATGTTGTAATTAATATAACGACAAAATTACATGTACTTAGTTTGAAATAAACTACAAAAAATATGAGTGTCCTGTTCTGATGCTACCCGACATTACAAAATGGTGTAATTTTACGAGCAAAACTATGAAATAAATTGTTAATTAAATTTTATGAGCAAAACCGTGTAATAAATTGTTCCAATTTTAGTATATGTACCGCCGAAGCGAGTACAATAAATTGTTAGTTAAATTCATTATATCAAAAAATCGTATTCCGGTGTTTTGATTAATTTTCTACCAAACCATTAAAATTAATTTTTTAAATAAAAACTAATTAATTTTTAATCACAGTTAATTTGGTTTATATTAAAATAAGTATGTTGTAATTAATATAACAACAATAATACATGTAGTTTGAATAAAAATATGAGTGTCCGGTTCTTTTGTCTTCGACTGTACTCGATGCGACCAGACGAAAATCTGGACAGTGGGGATCGCAGAGCGTCGGGGGTAATGCAACCTTATGGAAAATCGGAGTTTGGATTTGCGTCGGGTAGCATCGGGTAGATGTGCACGGGGGTAATGCAACCTTATGGAAAATCGGAGTTTGGATTTGCGTCGGGTAGCATCGGGTAGCGTCGCATGGCGCAGCATCAGGTAAGTGTGTTTCTGGCTTTAGCGTTGCATAGCATCGGGCAGCTGTGCACGGGGGTAATACAACCTTATGGAAAATTGGCTTCGGGTCAAGTCGGGCAGCGTTGCATCGAGTGTTACCAGCTTATTCGTGAAGTAACCGCACTCAAACCATTCACTCATTCAGGAATCAAGTATAACTGTGCATACCTTCAATCAACTGTTAACATCAAAATCAACTGTAAGTGTATACTTCTATTTAATACTGTTTGTTTTTCATTAATAAACGATTGCTAACTAGTATTAATTTACACAATAACAACATTTTTTTAATTAGGAATGGATTGGTCCAATGCAACAGTTTTCGATGTTTACGAAACAAAACCAATTTGGAAAGCTTCTCTTACAAATCATAAATTGTTTTATAAATAAAGCAGTAAATAAAAAAATATAATTAAATATATTTTTTCAATTAGTTTGTAGCACTGCACAAAATAGAAACCGCAGTTGCAGCAATAACAGTTTCACTGTTGTCCGTCACGATTTGTAATAAGTTGAGGACTTGCACGGCATTCGGAAAATACGTATTCCCTGTTTCCGCTACACTAGGAGGTGTGTATACGTACGCACGCCATTTGGCCATTGCCAAGACTTGGCAAATATTCCGCGGCAATCGGCATTCGGCGAATCCCGCATGTCTGGAGCAGCCTTTAAACCCTACTAAATAGAATATTTAAAAAAAAAGGACTGGCACTACTAAGAAAAAAGAAGAAAATATAAACATGTCCTTATAAGGATCTAAAATCTTGAGGATAACCATTATGAAACCGTTTGCAGAGTATGTGGCTATTTTTAGGAAACTTTCTAGTTTTCATAATAGAGTTCATATATCCTCCTATTTTTTATTCTCTAACAATGGTTATACATAGATATTCTTGGCTTATTTTTGGTGCTGATTACGACCCGGATGGAACGCAAATTGTTTTATATCCGAGGGAAAAGGAACGAGAGCTGGGAAATTAGGCACTGCCGGTTTGTAACCGTGACAAAGTGGTTTTCGGTTAACTTTGGCTTACGGATACTGAATTACGTTTTACAAACGAGCACATTAAAAGGCAGATTCATTTTCCATACAAAGAGAAAAACAACAGAAAGGGACGTAAAGTAATTTAAGGAAAATAAGTATTCGGCGAAGTTGAATCAGATCTAGTTAGTCAAAAACAACGTATTGTAGACGACAGCAATTCTATATAGAATTTTATATAGAAATAATAGAAACTGTGGAAACAAAACAATTTAACGAAACACCATTTGAGATTATGACAAACACAATATTAAACCCTAATGAAAACACAATAGAATTATGCCCCGTGATCATAACAGTAAAACAATTTAAAAATACCACCGACAAAGGATTATTAGAAAATAATTTAAATTTCTTTCACTACGAAAAAATACAATTTGATATAACTAAACAACGACTACAACACAGAAATAGAGGAGAAAAATTAGCTATTCAAAATTTAGTAACTGAATTTGTAGATATCTTCCATTTGGAAGACAAACCTCTAATATTTATCAGTCAAGTGAAACATCATATTCCAACGAACGATGAAATTCCGACTTACACGAAATCATACATGTATCGACAAATTCATAAACACGAGATTAGCAAACAGACTAATGACATGTTCAATAAAAGGATAGAATTACATGTTAACGAGACCACGAGGGAATATTCAAAATCAATTAATCGCTCAATATTCCGTCAATAACAAAATCATTGATAATTTTAAACAAACCGTAGAAACGATAAAATATAACAGTGAAGAATTAAAATATAAAATACTACAATTAAATAGGAAAATTTGGCATATAACCGATTTAACAAATGTAAAAGAAGCAATTAATCATTTACAAATATTATTTAATCTAGTTATGAATACATTTCAAGATATTGAGAGCTCTACAACATTTTGCAAACAAGGAACGTTACATCCATGTTTTCCACCAAGTGTGGAGGCTGTTTTTCATCTCTTTTATGGTTAATTACAGTAAACAGCTTAATAGAACTTCTGTATAATTCAGGTTTCTACAGTCAATTATTTTCAGATGATGGTACCATAATGCTCACAGGTAGGGATCCCCTGACTCTTTCGCTACTGATGGAAAACGCCATGGGATTGCTTTATGACTGGTGTTGTGATAAAGGTTTATCAATTAATAAACTGGAATTGATAATGATTAGTAGGAGAAGAACATTAGGTTATTTTAAAAACCCTAAATTTCAGGGCATAGAATGAAAGTTAGTGGATCCAATCAAATTCCTTGGTGTGACGCTTGACAGGAAAGTTGATTGGTAAGGTCATATTAATACCATATACAGGAAACGCACAATATCAATCGTGGAATATAGGAGAATTGTCGGTAAAACATGGGTTACCATAGGTAGCCAAATGGCTATGTACTGCAATTATTCTACCTAGATTATTTTTCGCAGCTTTAGTATGGTGGAAAGGTCTAGAAAATAAAAGGAACAGTAAAAAATTAAGGTCATTTCAAAGACTAGGTTGTTTGATGATGACAGGAGCATTTTCAACTACACCCACCCTAGCTCTTGAAATCATAACCAATACCACACCTCTTCACATTGAGATTAAGGTCAGAGCACTAATCAGCGGCTACAGATTGATTAGCGAAGGCAGCTGGAATCATAAGTGCAACAACATAGGTCACTCGAAAATCTCACAACTATTGAGTAAGGTTAACGGCCAAATATTAAGCGTTAGTGATGCAAAGATTAAAACCCCTTAGGGGAAAAACTACTTTCAGGTCGTCACTCCTTGTGAATATAATTATAGTTTGCATGATGACCATCGCAACATAGACTGCAGATGGTTCACTTATCAACGGTAGAGGGAATCTACATACCTAAATTAGGAATCAGCATCTCCTCCCTTTTGGCAATAACACCTCCTTTTTTCAGGAGGAAATCTGGGCCATTAATGTGTGTTGTAGAACACTTATGGAAAATAATATTAAAGGAAAGGATATTAGAATTTTTTCATTCAGGCTAGTCTTAGGTCATTACAAAAAGATTTGTCAACCTCAAGATTGGTGGAGGAATCCGTAGATCTTATCAACAGGATCTCTTCCAAGTTTGGGAACAAGGTAACCCTTAACCATTTATGTGCTTAACCAGCACGTAAAGGACACCATGGGAATGAAAAAGCGGATGTCCTGGCCAAAGAAATTTTTAATACTGCGTTTATCGGGCCCCAACCGATATTATCTCACTCTATGAGCACACCGAAAGAGAGTATTAATAACTGGGGCATGAACCAATTCCTTAGGGAGTGGAATTTATCCCCCGGGCACAGGCAATCGAAAGAGTTTGTTAAGGCGATCAAACCAGCAGAATCTAAATGGCTACTTTCTATCTCAAGGAAGGAAATTAGGAGACTGATAGGTATCCTGACGGGCCACTGCCCACTGAGAAGACACCTCTCCGTAATCGGTATTCTACCTAGTACCCTTTTGCCGTTTTTGCGAAATAACAGAAGAAACGGCAAGGCACTACCTCACAGAGTGTGGTAGATTTGAAATCTTTGAAAGAACGGACATCACCAAGTCACTCCTCGAGATAAAATGGTCCAAAATCTTGGGATTTGTGAACAGGTGATTTATGCAGGACAAGTGAGCCGACCAAGTCCATATACATATATATACACACATATATACATATATACATACACCCAAATGTAATAACTACACATCAACTCTACGAAGAACTTTCAAAAATCTCTGTGCATTATGCAAACCAGATGCCTATAGAAATAAAATTAGAAAATATTTTAGAGTACGAACATTACATAAGAGTCCGTTGTAAAATCCACGATAACGAAAATATTTATAGCTTGTCAATACCTCTTAATTCAGAAGTAGAATACGATATTTAAAATTTCTATTCAGTATCTTCTAAATTACACAAATTTATGTAACTGTAAATCCTGAAAATATGTACTGAAAACAACACAATATAATTCTTTAATTTTATTAAACAATAAATGTAAACATTTAAATCGAGGATTCCAATGCTGTGAAGATCGAAGAAATTATGCTGAACGAGACGTCGACTTCATGCACAATTGTCAGCCCTCACACGACAAATAATCATGTCGAAATGATAAAAGAATTAAATAAATATTTAATCGTCTTTAATATGCCTGACAAATTAACGATTGTCACACGTAAAGAAATCGAAACGAAAACGCTTCAAGAAATCTACCTAACGCAGACTGAGTCTGGGACGATATACTACAAAGGAAATCATCTGGCCTAAGAATCGACATCTAGGGGACATCCAAAAATTCTGCCTAACATCGAACTAATAATTTCAACGATGAACCAACAGCCTCAAATGGAAATTCATCTAAGAAACTTTCTCTACAAGATAAACCCTTGAATCCTCTAATCCCTATAAATATACATAAGAATATTAATGAAGAAAATACATTTTCCACTTTTGTATGGTATTGTATGATAATCATCATCGTATTAATTATTGTTTTTATAAATACATATTGTTTGTTTAATTTTCGAATTTGTCAATTTGAAATAAAATAAATAGCACAAATTCAAAAGATGTTAACACAGATTGGAACATGGGAGAAATAGGCTCTACAAAAATTAATGTTTTATAATCATCTATATAAAATTAATGTTTTATAATCATACATATAAACACCCCCCTGGTTACTCCCTGCTTTCATCGTACGGTGGGATTTGGCAAAATTAAAAAAGAACGAGACACCCCACTACGTATATAAAGGAATTTTTGAAGCCCTGAAAAACGAATATAGGGGTGCCAGACCACTCTTCACAGACGGGTCAAAAACGGCAGAGGGCGTGGGGTGTGCCGTGTACACGGAGGGAAAAACAAAAAAATTGTCCCTCCCTCCCGCCGCAAGCGTGTACACGGCGGAACTAAATGCCATATCCCTCGCACTGAGCATAATAAAAAGTCAGCGTCAAAAATCATTTGTAATATATACCGACTCGCTCAGTGCGGTCCAGAAGCTCAGGAGAAGAAGCTCCGTGGACCCATTAGTAAACAAAATAAAACGACAATTAAAAGGGATCGACACAGTTGGGAAGAAGGTCGTATTGGTGNTTGTATTGTCGTGTAATAAATAGTGTTCTTGTTAAAAACTATTTCAAGTCACCATAAATGTATATATATATATATATATATACATTCCGTTCCCGAGAACTTATCGTCAACAAGACAAGAGGATCTTTAGCGTCCGCACTTGGCCTATTCGGCCTTATCGGACGTTTTGATTCTTAAGATGAGAGCTGATGCACCTCCGCATACGACGTAATGGTGTTACAGCCGCAGCATTGGTGTAGAGTCGCCCCAGCCCCTAAGGGCCAAGACAATCTCGCTCTCCGCTTGTCCACTCCGAATGGTAGGGCCCGCATTGTGCATCGGGTCGTATGACGCACGCAAAGGGCTAACAGGCCGAAATACATCACCCTGTTCTCCCGCGTACTCCCTAGATAGAGAAGGCGACTCTATAGCCCAGAGTATTGGGCTTCCCATAGCGTAGAAACTACCGGATCCGCCCCGGCCGCGTTTTGTTTTTAGTGGAATTGCTAACCACCCCTTAGATGAGCACCGCCTACGGTAAAACCTCGTGTCGAGCTCAGCCTAAACCTGCCATGTGCATTCGAGGGACGCCATAGGTCTAGCCTAGGTGGTCCGATCCTTCGCAAGAGTACCACGCCGGTCATACGCACAACAATGCAAAGCATGTTCGAGTCAGAGAAACCGATTCACTACCCGTTTCCGTTCGCTTACTCACGCATTCGAGGGACTATTCAGCGTAATCATCTCGTCCTCAACGCTTACACGCTGTCGTCCGGTCGCAACGTCTCCCGTGAGGCCGGGGGTAATTACGCTGGCCATACGCAAGCTTCACGATAGCCACAGATAGAAGACAGCCTCTAAGTTCCCGCCAGGGGCGTCACCACGTACCACCACGAATCCGTTCCCAGTGTAACTAGGGCTGAATTTGGACTGTTTAGTTGGACTCTGCTAAGGCACCCGCCGCCCATGCCGACCCTAGGCCGACACGAGAACAGCTTGTGCTTCAGAGAGGTTGCCACGCCCTCTGGGCTGCACCATTATTTTGTGCCCGGATACCCCCCTTGCAACCAAGGGTTGGGAGGGGTCACAAGATAGAATGAAGGAACTCGGATTGAGAAAAGAGCCGTGGATGAGAACACGAGGTGAGCCGTTTCGGGGTCTCGAGCCTCAAACCACACTATACCACCCGTCGTCGCCGTAGTTCCACACATACTGGGCCACGACTCCCAGGGTGGGTGTATATATATCGATTCAGCCACACTTCCAGATCTTATAGGAAATTGAAAGGTGAGTAAAAAAGGTCCTATGAACCTGTGTCCGCAAACCCTTCAGTTCCGAGCTACAGGCAAAAAACCATGAAAACCCACTATTTTTGACCTTATTCGTAAAATTGTTAGTAAACCGTTAGCTTGACCGTAAAACAGATCGAAACAACATCTGTAGAGGATTAATTTCTGCGACGAACGAGATTAAAACCAGCCTGATTTGTCTAAAATTTCATTTTTGGCGATTTTTCGAAGTTAGAAGGTGAAGGGGTACACAAAATCCACCATTTCTGACATTTTTATCGAAAATTCACAACTTCGGTTAGCCGTTCAGATTTTTCGTACATTATTTCATTCAGTAGGGGGCATCCATCAGAAAACAGTTCAAGTTGTGAATTTTCGATAAAAATGTCAAAAATGGTGAATTTTGTGTACCCCTTCACCTCCTAACTTCGAAAAATCTCATTCGACGCAGAAATTAATCCTATATAGATGTTGCATCGAGCTGTTTTACGGTCAGGCTAACGGTTTACTAACAATTTCACGAATAAGGTAAAAAAAACGTTATTTTTCATGGTTTTTTGCCTGTAGCTCGGAACTGAAGGGTTTGCGGACACAGGTCCATAAGACCTTTTTTACTCACCGTTCAATTTAGTATAAGATCTGGAAGTGTGGCTGAATCGATTGGGGCCACCCTGTATGTATATATATACAAATAACTATATGCGCAACTTGGTAAGTAGTTTTTCCTTTCTTGACCCAGCTTTCAGATAAAAAGGACCTTTTTTGCTTTAACACATTTCAATAAATTCAATGTGTTTCTTTAGATCCAGTGCATTCTTCAGTCATTTTTTTGTATTGTATTTTATAAAGTTTATTGTAAAAATGTGTAATGTTTAGTGACCGTTAATTAACGATTATTGAAAGATCGTGAGATGGAGTTAGTGTGAAACATTTTCTTCATCATAACTCAGCGAGTACAAATACTTTGATTAAACCTAAAATTTCTATATTGTGTACATCCTTGTAAAAATGTATATTCATAAGTTATATGTATTTGTATAATTTAAACAAAGTTTAAATCCCAGGCCCTGAAAATGATCTCAATAAAGATCGAAACGTTGGCACCATAAATAAAATGTTTTTCTTACCTACATCCCACACGACTCATCTCACGATTTTTAAATAATCGTTTATTGTATATCCTATCTACATATTTATGACTACCTATTAGTTTTATTTGAAATAAATGTTTATGACAGTGTGGGGAAACCAAACTTACCCACACTAAACTAAATTGTATTATAAAAATATTAGAGCTAAATATTTTCTCTTCTTTGCTATTGCAATTAATAATAGATAGAAGAAAAGTGTGAATCACGGAGGGTATTTATCATTATAGGAATAGCCCCTTTATGTCGAATCGTGTGGTACAGTTGAGTTGAATGATTTCAATAGTACTTTTGTCTTTTATCGGAACGGAGTGGAAAACCTTTTCTTCTCAAGGGTAAAATGTTTGCCGTCGCGAGTATGGACATATTTGAGTTTTCCCAAAAGGGGGCCAAGCATTCTCTCAAAGGTATGCATGCCAAATATCAAAGCGTTATGAAATGAAAGAAGTAGTCAACTGCGAAATGATATAAAATCGCCGTTTTTTGAATATTTTCAATGTCTACTGACGTTAAACATCCAGACGAACCTAATTTTTCACTTTTTTATGGGGGTACACTAGTTAGTTGACATATGCATAATTTTTTCGTAATAACATAAATCAAATTAAATTTTTTTGTGTAGCTTTTTGCCGATGGAGGTGAAAGAAAGAGGGTATATCGATGGAAGAGAATAATGGGGCTGCGCTCGGGACTGAGCCCGTAATTGGGTGACAGTGTGAATATGGCCGTGGTTTATTTGCGGTTGTCAGCTAAATTATCAGACACAAATCTCAAAGGACCGCGAAAAAGTTCCAAATACATCCCGGCGTGGAATAACAACGCCAGGATAATATTCCTGATCTTAACAGAATTTTTTTCAGCATAGGATGTTTTATGTAATGCAAATGTTTACGACTAAATTTACGGCATTATGGCCAACCTGAAGAAGAAAAAATCATCTTTTTCGCTGTAGTGTATTAGGTTTTGAAGTTTCTGTTATACAGCGACTTCTTCAAATTTCCTTTTAATACGTTTATAAAATCAGTATTCTTATTTACCCATTGGAGTTCGTGGATTGACCAATTAACTTTTTTCAAATATTTAATCTTTATGGAAGGTATTGGTTGAGTTAAAAAAAGCCAGTGCCACGAGCGGGATTCGACCCCACCTTTGGAATTTTCCCTCCTTTTGAGGGAAGGTTGAAATGGGAGGTTGGTGTCCGAGTGGATCTAAGTCACGATAGTTGCAGTGGTAGAGCAGTGGCGTATTTAGCCGAAGGTCGTGAGTTCGAATCCTGCTCGTGGCACTGGCTTTTTTATCTCAACCAATACCTTTCATAAAGATTAATTAATTGAAAAAAATTCTTATTTACAACATTACTGTTATGTTGAACTGAAAGCACAACAAGGGTAAAACTGTTGGAACTAAAATTGAAATGATGTATTATTCAAAGTGCAATAATCAAACTTCTCTTTCAGTGCATTTCATTCAGTGTATTGGAAGGTAATTTTATATCAGCTGATTAATTATTTTACGTACGACATGAAAACGTAAATAGGATTGTTTTGAGTTAGATAGACAAAAACGTAACAAAAACCAGAAAGATACTTCCATAAGTGTTACAAAATATTTTTTTGGAAAATTTTAAAAAAATAGGCGAAAGAAAACTTTCAAAAAGATGTATTTCATAAGCCAAAAGGTGAATTTGATTAACAAAAGAGTATTTTAATTTTCAAAAGAGTAAAATTGATTAACGAAAGGTTGAATTAGATTTGTAATAGAGTTTGATTAATTTGAAAAAGTCAATTTGATTTTGGAATGGGTGAATTAGATATAGATATTCCAAAGGTGAATTTCATAAGCAAAAAGGTGAATTTGATTAACAAAAGGGTATTTTAATTTTCAAAAGAGTAAAATTGATTAATAAAATGGTGAATTAGATATTCCCAAAGGTGGATTTCATAAGCAAAAGGGTACATTTGATTGTCAAAAGCGGTCCATTTGTTTAATAATAAAAGAGTGAATTAGATTTTCAGAAGAGTAAATTTGATTAACAAAAGGGTGAATTTCATAAGCAAAAGATGAATTTGCTTGGCAAAAAGAGTGAATTTATTTTTCATAAAGGTGAATTTGATTTGTAAATGAGAAAGTGTACTTTGAGAAAAAGTTATTTTGCTTTAAAAAAAAGTGAATCCATTTGGAAAAGGATGAATTTCATTTCAAAAATGATACCTTGGATTTTAAAAAAGGTGAATTTGATTTTAAAATAGGAGAATTTGATTTTCAAAAGGGTAAATATTATGCTTAAGTCAGATAGTATAAACCAAATAGACAGGCAAAACGAAAATTCAATTTTGCAATGTATCAACCTTTTTTCAGCAAATTTTCCAATGATTTTTGTTATTTTCCATAAAATATAATGAACCAGATAGAACTGCCAATGAAGTACCATATGAAGGATTCTTCTTCGGCAGTAGTATGATGGCACCTAGCATAATTTCGTTACGTCTTAATTTGACCTTCTTGGAAATTTGGTTTCTCGAAAAATTCCCAATAATATTTTCTACTGGTGTTAAATTATACTACAAACTAGTACAGATACACTGAAGATGGCGTAATGTCAAAACGCGTCTAACGGATCAATCCACCGAGGATAGACGGACCAAAAAGCGTCGGTCAGTACTAAATGTAATGATTAATCAGGGTACTAATATAATATTACATTGGCAGAACGCTTGTTTGACATATATTTTGTAATACTAGGACATGTTAATGTGTAATATCGTACATATATGTATGTAGAACTCCTTTTGAGTCGGATATTTACTATTCGGAAGGGGTGAAACTTCGGGCTTATCTTTATTTTAAGAATGGATTACGCGGTATAATTTAGATTCGCCATTGTCTCGAAATTCTCAGTAAACCTAAGTACATCCCGGCAATCGACCCTTTGCCATTTAGCACAATACTCCCTGGCTCATTTCATTACAACCTCCAATTCTATCTTTACGGCCTGAGAAGGGTCCAGGTTTGATGGGAGATCTCATTAACCATCCGAGAAGGGGTCTCCGTGGAAAGAAAAGTTTAAATAAATTTGCACATTTACCAATTATCGTCTTCTTTATTAAATGGACTGGATTTATTATAGTGCATTACAAAAATTTCACAGTAATGTCGTTATAAATAGAGGAAAAAGAAAAATGTAATTTTAAAGTAAAAAATAATTCAACAACACAGCTTGTCAAACAACATATTCGCTTAAAAATGTATTTTGTCTTTTCTCGAGCTTATTAATAATACGGTGTCAGTCGTTATTCTCGGAGAGCCATACGTACCGATGCCTGGTTTAGACAGTTCTTCTATAAATATGAATTATGTTCTGCACCAAGATTCCCTTCTAAACAATAAAAATGCCAACCTAATTGTGAAGCTTAATTTTTTTACTGAGAATATTTTTATTAGTTTTATAAATCTCTTCCACGAAATATGTTTATCCGGGTTGAGTAAACTTATAGAATACATAAAGCTTGGAAATTTATGTCTGGGCATACACCGTGATAAGATACGCATCAGCAACGCCCGTGGACAACACTTAGCAACTTTGGAATGTTTTATAAACGTAAGATACCGCAAAAAACTATTTTAAAGCCCAAATGAACTTTTTTAGGTTTTGTTGTTCGGTTTAATTGCATTAGAAATTTAAAATAATTTAGTGAGCCGAGCATTGTCATAGATTCACATCACGCAAGCTGAACGAGTGAAATTCCCCAGCGCATTTTTAGTTTATCTTCAGAAATATATAATTATAATTTTATGTAGGCGAGGGGGCCGAACGTGAAATATTGTCGGATCGCGGATCGGTCAAATCCACCTGCGTAGCTCGCCCCTCAATTTTAATCAAGTGTTGTCAATTTTAGGATAGGAAATTAAATCACATGGTTGTCAGATGGGGGAGCCGTGGAACGGTAAGGGTACGAAACCGAATGCCTTTCACCCATTTGCCTCTGGAAATGGGTATGCTTTTAGCCGAAAAAAATACACGCACATATACCACCCTGGTTCCATCTTTTTACCAAATAATTCACTACAAGGTTCTATCAAAAGTGGTATTATAGTATCAAATCTTTTCCAACGTATTTCAAGTAAGGTTAAGCTCAAAATGCTTAATAACATTCATACTACCTCAGAGTACTCGACATTCCTCGGTGTCTATACTTTAAGATTAATAAATTATATTCACTCAATATATTGATACAAATCCGAACTCTTTTTCATTCACTCTCGCCATTCAAGCTAATAAATACAGCCATACAATACACATCACATTCGTTCTTGCCGGATATTTTTCGTGTATTATTCTCACTAATAAATACGTTTGGTCCAATAAATAATATGTTGAAGTCGTCAACTGTTATGTTTATACTCTATAAATAAGTTTTTAATAATTATTTACGCCAATTGTTAATTTAAGAATTTAATCAATTTCTGTTTAAATGCTTCTACTATCCTTTGCGCTTTAATCTCTATAAGAGGCCGATAAGGGACTGCGTCCGTAGTTTGCTTGCTCCCGTCGTGACTTTCTCCCATTCGTCCGAAAGAAATTAACGTCTTTTCTTACGTACGGAAAATACGAAGTGTTAGCATCCCCTTACTTCAACACTTAAAAGTTATTTTCACTTTAATTTTCTTTTAATTTCAAATCACGGGAGTGATATCTGCCAGCTGACGTTAGAAAAGGTTCGGACGGAACCTAGCAGATATCGTAGTAATCTAAGCCATCATATTATCCAGGGCCTTGGTTACGTTGAGGGTTTAGGTGCTACATTGCTGGATACTGAAAAGAAGATTGGCGAGGACTACACACCCGTTCACCTCAGGTATTGGGGTTTTATTTAATTTTAGTTTATTTATTTATTTTCATTATTGGTTTCACGACCACACCAGCATGCGCCTTATTTCATGGCGCCTGCATAATTGTTTGTCCTTTAATCTATGTCTGCTTAGGGAGTATGGTGAGTATAAGATTTCTTCTGATTGCTTAGTACATAATTCTAAAAAATTAATATTCATACTCTGTAAGTAGGTTTTTAATAATTGTGGTTCGGCGCTCGGACTCGAGGGTAAACTGCGCCCACTTATATAACACACACCTACACTGACACAAGCACATTAATATTATATATACCCTAGGGCTACCGCCCCTAGGAAGGTTCTTGAGGCGAACTCAAGTGTCATGTACTGGAAATCGAGCCCCAGTACGGGCATAACACTGCCACACTTCACACTGATGGATGAGTATGCCCAGGCCCTCATACACCTTGCACGTCGGGGGATGTCCTGTCGGCACGCCACCACCAATACACAGGTCGATGCACGCGACCAAGGGCCTCGGAACCCGAAGATAACAAACGCAAAGTACCGTGCACAAAACTCTACACATACAGCATACAATCCTCATTTGGAGGAGTAGATCTCCCGGTCTCTTTGGGTGTCCGTAAACCCTGCTCTTGTGAGGGTACCGGAGGAAAACTGGATTACGGCACTCCCGAGGCGCGAGGTGGTACAGGGACCTGAACCCGGGAAAGCCACCTGTTCTATCAACCCGTGTGTAATTGTGTGGTGCCTATTACTGCCAGCTGGGTAATGGATGGTTATCATGCTGGGCAATCCAAGCCTACATCCGGGACAGTTCGATGGAATACAGGGACAAAGCACAACTCACGCAATACGGGAATTGGTAGTAGATTACACGTTGGAAGCGTCCTCAAAATATGTCGCTGGCATCTTCTTTCATATTCGTAAGGCTTTCGATCGAATGTGGTGGCCCGCGGTTATGGAGAACTTCGTCAATCAGGGCGTGCCGACGAATGTATGCGAGTTGATGGCAAGCTACCTGAGAGATCGCAGTGCTACACTTCCTGCATACAGTTCGAGCTGCTGCAGGGCCGTCAATATGGGAATCCCTCAAGGCTCACCTATGGGCCGTGCTATTTGACGGAGCCCACACTAATTTCGGCAGCAAAGGATTCAAGGCTCTGGCGTACGTCAATGATATAGTGGTTATTATTCCAGCAGATACCAAAGCCGAGCTAGAGACTCCCGCGGTCACGCTGCTAAGCAGTTGGTGCAAAAGCGTGAAATTACAGCTTGCCCCAGACAAAACGTACTTGATGCTACTGAAGGGAAAACTTAATATGCCTTCCTCGCCAGTTATCAAAATTACCAACAAGTCTATCAGAACACCACCAGTGCTCACGTATCTAGGTGTCAAGATGTCTGTAAACCTACGTTTCGTTCCAAACGTCAACTATATAAGGAGAAGATCCCAGGACGTGTGGCTGCCATCAGATCGCTGTGCGGAGCAACTTGGGGCATCTCATATAAAACCAGGCAAATGCATTACAAGGTCCTATGCGAATCGGCCCTGTTGTACTCGGTGCCCGCGTGGGTGAGAAGGTTACGGGCTCCTGCTTGAATGGGTGACCCTTGAACGAACTCATCGGGCAGCCTTGCTAGCAGTTACTCAGGCATACAAAACTGTATCTATGGGTGCTCTACAAGTGATCGCAGGAAGACCACCCATCGACCTGGTGGCCCGAGCCGCCTGCGCTTCGTGGGAGTTAGCCAATGAGAACCCCTCGTGCATACTAATCGGACGACAAGTAAGGATATGGCTGATAGAGCAATGGCAACTTCGCTGGAACACATCACGTAAGAGCAGATACACTTATAGCTTGTTCCCATGTATTGAAATAAGACTGAACATGCAACACTTCAAAATGGATCACTTTATGACCCAACTACTACCGGGCCATGGAGACTTCGGCGCCAAATTGCGTTCTTTCAACTGAAGTCAAAATTTAATCAAATCAAATCTATTCTTTTAAAACATTTTTTATCGACTTTTCAGTGCAAAAAGAATCTAAATGTAATATTTTCATGGCGGAACTTAGGCAGAAGCTGAAAAATTTTGTGCTAGATCAGAAAATCGCTGGTTTTTGAAAAGTATTTTTTTTTATTGCGATACAGCTTTCTCCACAAACTCTCAAGCGCGAATAAATAAATTATATTGTACGAACGAAAGGTGAAGCATTTCGTCTCAACTTTAGGTCTTTGCCAAAAATTAAGGATTAATCATTTTTAAATAAAATCTAACAAAGGATTTGTACTATATTAAAAAAAATACCAAATTGATTTTGAGAAATGTCTATTTTTTGAAAAATGAAAAATGTTTAGCTTTTAGTTAGTTTTAGTAAGTTTCAGTTTTGTCTAGTCTAGTTGCTACTGAAAAATATCAATTTTTTTGCCTCTCTTTGAACAGCTAAATGATCCTAAAAAATTGCTAAAATATGGTAAACATTTTTTGTTTTGTACTTAAACAAAACATCAAAGATTATTCTGAATAAGAAATAAGTATGACAATTGAAAAATGAGTAGAAAAGATTGTTAACAAATAAATAGGAATAAATAATCAACTGTTCGTCCGAAAACCTATCGCTGTCTCCTAATGTAAAATGTTTTTTACAATCGTACACATAAAATGTGGTTTTCAATGGCCTTGGAAGTTAATGAGATTAATTCCCATCATCCTAAGAGTAAATTTTTTATTTATAAACTCTTGCAAAAGATTTCATCTGGAAAAAACCACCACCGAAAATTATGGATATGGGTCGAAATTCCCCTGATATTGGTTTGATTTCATATTGATTTTCGCTTTTCTTTGATGACGCCAATAAGCCAGTATGAATAAGAAGATACAGTTCGATTTCCTCCTGCTAGAAGCCATTCGCGGACTGCAGTATTACAAAATGTTTAGCATTTTATTTAGTTTATATCCTCCGTGTCAGCCTAATGAAACATGTGACAATGATTAATGTTTGTAATACTGACCGGAAGGCAAATTCTATCCGCTTGACAGTATATGCCATGTTTAATTATATATGTTCAATATTTTACTGCGGAAAACACAAGAAAACTCCTACTTAAAGCACTAGCACTTACTTCAAAGCATGCCATACTTTAGAACATTACAATTAAAAAAAAAAAAGTGTCCATGCCCACGTCAGTTTATCGTTCAACATTTCTACCTTTCCAAACAATCGGTTATGGGCTCTCTTCAATATGGCTCAAACTGTGTTGTGCCCCTGTGCAGAGGGGGATAGCCTGTAGTGGTCTCACTGAACACATGAAAGGAGGCCAACATAGGCAAAGTGCGAAGTAGATGGGTGACATTGGGCCAACATTAGTCGGTCATATTTGTTGTTTCTAACCTTTCTGTCAATAGCAGATAAATAGCAATTAGAAATCCTAATCTCCAACAGTGATTTCCTCGACCTCTGTATCTATTACGCCACAAGAAAAATATAAATTATGGGTCAATGAGGCCATGCTGGCGCAATCTTGAACCAAAGGGTCGGACTATCTATTAACCGTGTGATCTTAGGGATAGGGCTAATGATCAAAGAGGCGGTCTATTACTCACTGGCCAGTTTCAGGTTGTTAATCATAGCCTTGTGAGTGGCTCCTTCGTGTGCCACAATCATGACTTTTCCTGTCCTAGTTGAAAGAATGTGCACCTACATAGATCATGGTGATCAATGCATTGGCCTGGAAAATTTAATGGTACATTTGAGCCGAGAATATTGTCACAAGATTTTTAGCTGCTTCTTAGAATATTTATCTAGTACTAAACGGTATTAAGGCAATCGATACTATTCTGAACCTCAATTGAATTGATTTAAAAGCCTTGTAAAGTAGCTGGATAGAATCATGAAATTTCAAACTTCCTAGACTTTTTCCTCTTTATCTTTTATAGAACCCTTGCTATAAATGTTAAATGGAGCTGTTATTCCCTAATATATAGACGTCATATTTGACCGAAGGCTTTCTTGGAATCTGTAACAAAATAAAATCATACAGAGTGAAAACATCCCTAGGCAGGTGTAAACGCTTGTGGGAAAAACCTGGAATTAAATCCAAAGATATTTTTATAGATGTAGCTGTCATTAGGATAACCTTAAATAGGTGGTTTGGTAGAAGAAGACATTATAACCGAGGGAGGTCAAGATATTCCAGTACTCTTCAGAAACTAACGACCGGACATTACAGCAATGGAAACGATCGCCTGTGTTGCCCCCAAAACCTTGAATCTATCAGCACTACAACTCTTCAAAATTTATACAATGCTTTTTTTTTTTTTTGGCTTTAGCCGCTTTGCAGCCATATCCATACTAACTTAATTTAGACATATTATATTTTATACCTCATGTGTTACATCATTTAGAAACGATTGTATACATAAGTAAACCGGTAAGTTTTTAGAACCTAACAGCTTTGAATAGTTGAAAGGAAGGGGGACTAAACGTGATATTTTCTGAAAAAAATTTGACTTTTCCTTTGGAAACTTGGGAGCTCATAATTAAGTGTTCCATTGTTTCTTCTTCCCCGCACTCATCGCATATCGGGCTGTCTTTTAGTCCTGTTTTGTAAAGTTACTTTTTACATAGTGCAAGGTCAGAACGTAGTCCGCAGATGGTTTTGCACAGTCTTTTTGGCATTGTACGTCCTACATACCACGGTAATGACGGTATATCTTTCATCATAGTTTGCAGATAGATATAATGACGAGTAATAGGTCAATGAGAGTGGATGGAAATAAACTTTGAACTAGAATGCATATAAGATTTGGGAAATATGCCGCTGTAGTATTGTAGATAATACCATTTTACTTGGACAGCCAGGCGGCTTTAAGGGCAACTAACTCGCCGCAAGTAAAGTCCAGAGGCTTAAGGGATTCTGTCAGATTTTGAGAACAACAAAATTACTTTACAATCCATCACCTACTACTGAACTGTGGTGCTTTAAACATCCATAGATTTCAAATAAAAACGTTAATGCATTTGAGTGTTTATAGGGAAAACGGTTTGTTACCTAGGTTTTAGTTACCTATGAATGGGATGGATGAGGAGTGGACATTGGCAGAATAATGAGTACCATCGGCCACATACAAGTTTTCAATCGTAAATAGTTTAGCATGCATATATAACTTTGAAAGATTGACGACCAACTGTATTTATTTGCGATAATGATGATAAGGGAGTGGGTTGCATGGTGTTTCAGGATATAGATGTTCGTATGGTTTCCATACGAATATAGAGTACCCGTCATTATGCTTATGTTTTGTATGAATTCACTAATTTCGTGGTCCGCTGGACCAATTAAATCATTATAATTAATTAAGGTTTATAGTTGAGATGAAGAAAAGCTAATGGCACGAGAGGGATTCGAACCCACGACCTTCGGCTAGATACGCCGCTGCTCTACCACCTGAGCTATCGTGACCTCGATCCACTCGGACACCAACTCCCCATCTCAACCCCACCCTATGAGTTTCCCTCCTTTTGCCATTTTCAAATGTCGTGTAATCGGTTTGGATTCTCGACGACAAGCGAGCAGCGGCGTATCTAGCCGAAGGTCGTGGGTTCGAATCCCTCTCGTGCCATTAGCTTTTTTTCATCTCAACTATAAACCTTAATTAATTATTTTGTATGAATGTTGTATTAATGCCAAATTAATGTAATAATATATAAAGACGCAATGGATGTGTCCCAGGTCTAAGAAGTCAAAAAATGCGCAAGAGTGAAAAAACATAAATGAGACAATGACCTGCTATTTGTCTGAAAAAAAAATTACCCCACCAGGGCACAGGGGCAACGTACACTGTTCAAGGAAAATTCGACGGGGACACTTATCCTGAACTCTCTTCGGATATACCAAATAGCCGAAGGCCTAATGGTTTAAGAATAAATCCTAGGGGGGCGTCGGTGGCCGCAACGGTTTAGGCGTTCATCACTGTACAGTAAAGGTCCCGGGTTCGAATGCATTTACGAGGGTTCGCAACAGCAGAGGTCATATAAACCCTCAGGGTGCCGGTGTTTTTGAAAAAAAAAAAAAAAAACATTTGTAAGTATGTCGGGTTCGAATGCAGGGCCGCTGGATTCGAACCCGACATACTTACAAATGTTTTTTTTTTTTTTTTTTCAAAAACACCGGCACCCTGAGGGTTTATATGTCCTCTGCTGTTGCGAACCCTCGTAAATAAAAAAATCTTAAGTTCAATGGGAATTTATTTCACGACAGAGGCAATAAAGGACTATCGCAGAAAATAATCCACATCAATTCCTTGGATGTGTTACGACTAGAATGATACGGCTGCTGACTGGACACTGCAGACTCCGGAAACGTGTTGAATCTCGTAGCTGCAGAAGGAGAAACAGCGGGGTATAGCTTGTACTCTTGAGAGAAGAAAAGCCAAGGGTTGAACGACACGGATCATCTAACAAAACATTGGGATCTGATAAAGAAAGCTGAAGAGCTTTGGATAGTATTGGAGATTGTACAATAGACCAATATTGGTCGCGGTGCGAAAGGCAGTAAAGAAACCTACTCTTTGAGAGTAAAAGCCCTTAATCTTTAGGGATCTGATAAAAGACCGAAGAGCTCTAGATGATAATGGTAAATATAACTTAGCAATCAAGCATTAAGAAGTACTTTTCGGGATAAATGAAATCATTTTTATTTCCTTTAATGTTGTTAGCGATCCAGCTTAAATTATATGTCTCCACGAATGTACAGTATAACAAGTATTTTAAATTTAACAATTGAATTACGAATCTGGGCAATATTTCAGCCTGGAAGGGCTTGCGCCTTACACTTAAAAAAAGGATATTGTAAGTTTGTTTGTTTAAACAAAATATAGATAATAAGAAACCAAAAAACACGGTAATTTGGCGAAAAATAATGAATGAGTAAAATATATAGAGAAAAGCCAAGATGACGTAAAATAAAGAAGGGAATTGTTCGCAAGCTCCCAATTATGAAAATCACATGTTGCGGAGACAGCAGAAGGAGATGTCATTGTGTTTATCCAATTTTTTGATTGACAGCTAGACCAAAGAGGTTCCCGTCTTATTTGATAAAACCGAATTTCTGTTTATCAACATAATCAAACAGCAAATTAACTTTATTTTTGTACAAATCCTTTGCAATCCTCTTAGTCGAAATAATACGTTTTCAACCTTCCACGTGACATTGTCGTCCTATTCGATACAAGTCTTTTCCCTTTTCCCCCTACAACGAGTCTTATAAAGAGATTACGCGCTTTATTTTCATAATTTGTTAGTAAAATGAAGGAAATGGAATGGTGGAAGAAATGAGAATGCCACCTCGGATAAGTCGGACCGTCCGGAGAACTCTAGGCTAATGACAAGAAGGTATAAAGGCCACATGAATATGTATAAACCCGTGGCTCTATTGCGGATAAATGACGATTCCGTATCACTTCAAATTGAAACCCTCGGGCTCTCCAACTTCGCCATTTCCTCTTCAGTCCTCGGTGTCAATATGTTGACAATCCAGACCATCAGCACGATGTCTGCTATCGATTATTTAGTTTGAAACTAACAGTGAGGATTTGGTAATTCAATTAGTAGTAAGCAAATTGCAGTTGCTATTTTGAGATGGAAATAGGTAAAAACGTTGATTGAGGACATTATCCTAATATTGTGTGATCAGAATCAATGAAGTCGAGGCGAAGGGTACAAAAACTTTGGAAAGGATGCGATGTTTCCTCTTCATCGACTGTTCAAGAAGCGTACGCATAGTGTGTTGTCATCAGTTATTTTTTCTAACGAATATTTAGGTGAGAAATGTTTCTTCTATTTCTAAATCATAAAATATGCATGCTATCGGAAAAATAGATGTTTTATGGCAGAAGTTGAGGATGACCGTGCCCATTAGGGTTGTGTTGTACTGAATACTTCTCATTCTGCATTTTAGGCTAACTGCATTCACAAGAAAAATAATAATAATAATAATAATGAAAAAACGTTTGAACAAATTAATTTTGCGATTTTTTTCACAATGACTTCGTTACTGTAGGGAAAAGTTGAAATTGTCAACTCTCAACTCGATTTAAAAAGCCAGAAATGACCAATTAGATATTCCGACTTCTGAGTTCTTGCTGAACAGTTAAAGTTAGTAAATAAATAATACAAAACCATCAAAAGTCCAGATATAAACAGGGTTCGAAAAATGATTCCCTTTTCTAACGACTTCAGAAGGAGATGGAGTGTGCGGAGGCGCTTTATTTGTTGAGCCTCTTAAATGGGTTTGGAAAACTGGGAAGGGATGTAATGAATGACAAAATCTAATTGAAACCTTAATAGGAGCCGAGATTCTACCTGAGTCTATCAGACGTTTCCGCTGGGGAGATCGTGGACATCTAAAATCCGAGACGAAATTCTTAAATCGTTCTATCACCAGGCAGTAATAGAAAGCAATAATTTTGTTCGGTTATCACTTTGTTCTACGATGTTCCCATCAGATTTGCTTTTTACATAAAGGTTGATGATAAATTCAGACTGAAGAAAACCCTACAGTTACAGGAGAGGGATTCAATTAACAATGCATACCTTTTTGTTGATAAAAAAAGTCTAAATGTTAACAATATTGATAAATTACAATTAATTAAGGTTTTTAGTTGAGATAAAAAATTCAATGGCACTAGCGGGATTCGAAGGTTGAGATGGGAAATAGTTGTCCGAGTGGATCGAGGTCACGATAGCTCAAGTGGTAGGGCAGCGGCGTATCTAGCCGAAGATCGTGGGTTCGAATCCCGCTCGTGCCATTGAATTTTTTATCTCAACTAAAAACCTTAATTAATTATAATGTATTAATTGGTCAAGCGGACCACGAAATTAGTGAATTTAACAGTGATGAAGATTATTTGGAGATCGTGAGAAGCGGTCTGGTGTGACGTAGGTTTTAGAAAAACATTTTCTTTATCGGGCCAACGTTTCGATCTTTATTGAGATCATCATCAGGGCTCAAAGTGTTTGTTTTCTGTGTAGATGTGTCATTCTTCTATGTCGTATTTGTAAAATTTAAATAATCCCAGGCCCTGAAGATGATCTCAATAAATATTGAAAAGTTGGAACGATAAAGAAAATCTTTTTCTAAATTTACGTAGACCGCATCAGGATCTCCAAATAATCATTTATTTGTTAGTGTGAATGAACGAAATATCCCACATTACATTAGTGGGGGGGAGTAGTGTGAATGCTAACCAGATTATCGTGCTTTTGGCGATGGGCTATGCCAACTGTAGCATGTTGGCTCTTAAACTAAAAATAAATAATTAAAATAAATAAAAAATCTGAATAATAAAAGAGGGTGAAAAGGTGTTAAAATATTTTCGCTTATTTTGAATAAAGAATCACCTAGAAGACCAGTATTTTCCTGATCATAGAAATACTAACAAGGAGACGACCAGGTTGGCGTATCACGGATTCGGAACAAATTTTTTGGTGATTGTATACTTCAAAATATTGGACGCGTATCGTCCATTTCTTGTTAATAGGCCCTCGTTTCGCCAAATTTCTTTTATTTTTATTTCGCCATTCTACTTGCTCAAATCAATTATGTCAATATATCATTTTACAGCATTATGTCGATTGCAATAAAAATATGTATAGTATAAGCTATATTATCAACCATGAATATCGGTTCATTAGTTTTGGAGAAAAATGATGTTAAAGCTTGCACTAGGAATGTCAGTCACACAGAAGGTGACGAATAGAAATGATGAATGATGGAGTGAGTGTGGTGTTCAATCCTTTTTAAAAAGATAGTTCTTACTCAGAGTAAGTTGTTTTCCAACGATCCGGATTTCGAGCCCCTTAGCTCATCATCAGGCTGAAGGATTTGTAGAAACACGTCTCTCGACATGAATTGCAAAACTGAACCCGCCGATACCCCAGCCAACGCGACGTTCCAAAGAGAAGCTGGTTTTTTAATGGCGCTCAATTTGAATGTGCGAAAAAAATAGATATAGAATAAATACTGCAAGAAATTAATTATAAATTAGTGATTAAAGATAAAAGATTATTATAGTTTATTATAAAAATAATATTAAGGTATCATTCTAATTTTTTATCTTTTATCTTTAATCACTAATTTATAATTCATTTCTTACAGTAATTACTATTATAATATTTATTTGTGTTATAATTCCCACTTTTCGCATGTTCAAATTGAGCGCCATTAAATCACACCTATGAGACTGGTCCTCTCCAACTGCAGCAGTGAGTTTGCAAGTCTTGGTGAGGCTTGTTTTAGCATAGGTTTACTGTGTCTAGCGCACCTAGAGTTTATCCACTTCTCCTTTTGTTTTATTTGGATCCATTCTGCGATGTAGGATTCTGTATTTGTTTTTGTTATTCCAAGTATAGATTCTGCACCTACGGTCTTGCAAATCCTCCTCTGGCCAGAGTGTCTGCTTTTTCGTTACCCATAATTCCTTTGTGTCCTAGCACTAAAGATTTCATCACGTTGTTGTGTTTACATAGGTTTTGGAGATTTTTGATGCATTCACCGTCTAATTTTGTTTTGATTTTTTACATGGAAATGCTGGTAATAGCTGCTTGACCATCCGATCTTTGTTTCAAGTCGATCTCTTTAGTAGAGCGAATCTCTTTAGAGATTTTCTAGGGCACAAGCATTGATGGTAGGTATTTCTGCTTGAAAAAACTAAATGTACTTCTCTAATGAGTTCGATGGCTCATAGTTTGGGCTTGTATAAAAAACACCCGATCCGGTTCCTTTGTTTTGTTTGGAGACATCAATATAACATATCATTTTGTATCTTATGCTCTCCTGAGTTCTTCCTCTCGTTTATAGTCTGTTGAGACGTTTTGGATGTTTCCCAATGTATGAATGTTTCCGGAATCATGTCGTCAATCCCCGTTTCTAATAATAGGAGTCTGATTTTATTAATTACCGTTGTGTGCCCGAATTTTTTAGTTCCCATCCCATTTGACTGCATTTGAAGCCTAGTTGGGCCACCGCGGGTCTGAAACGCAATGAAGGGATCTTGCTTACCCGATTGACAGGTTGCTCAGTGTGTCACACTTGGTCGGGGATTGCTCCGCCTTGGCCCTTTACAGAGAGCGCGTAGGCCATTGCACCCGACATAAAGACTGTCCTTGAACTGGAGAGTGGGTTGTTGCGTCCCCTATTTTTAAGAGAAATGGGGGGGGTTCCAATGTATAAATATTTAAATATAATGTATATTATTATTGTGAAGCTGTACAGTGTTTATGTATATATTTGTATGTTTGTGTATAAAGTTGTTTGGTTGTGTGAATAAGTAAGTGAGAGGGCCGATGGCAGAATGTCGAGTACCCCGTCGGCCCTCACAGTGCATTGGGGGCTGATATAATTTCATTGTTCATAGCCCGCCATTAAAAAAAGATGAAAAAAGTAGAATGTTCAAAGTTGAACTGAAGACAAGAAACTAATTAAAGGCATGTTTGGTGTTAATGTACGACCTATTAATTTTTAACGTACAGGCCTTTACAAATTGAACAGGAAGAAGTGGTAACTCGATTTCCACCTCAGCCAGTAATGCTATTCTGTTGATAAGTCGACAAAACTCGTTTACCTTCTTTTAATCATAAATCAACTTGCAATAACACACTTTTTAATCGATTTCTACACCCTCCGCGACCCCCTTCTTCAACATTTCCCTTTTCCTCTACTAATTAAATGTCAACTGGTGATGAGAAGAAGAGGAATACAGCACGATTCTAATAAGCCCCTTTCCAAATCCCAACCATTTTAACTTAAAGAGGCTTTGGGGTAACTATTTTCCAGAGGAGAGAAGTGGATTTATTTGAAGAACGTCGAATCGCTTACATTTTTGATGTGGTTAATCATTTCGACGACTTTGATCAATATTTTAACTGCTTTTGCATTTCTAATGTTACGCTTTGTTTGCTTCTCAATAATCTATGAACTTTCTAATTTAATAAGCGACGTTTGCTTGATACAGCCAGGAATATGGACATCAACATACTATTCGTAACGACCGGAATTATTTTACGCGACATTGCACGTTTTCGCGTCTTACTGCACAAAATTGCATTTCTCCAATGCTTTGATTATTATTAATTTTTATGAATGAAGAAAACGTGTAAATACTTAATTTTGATGGGGTAGCGGTATTGAAACGAATTAAATGTAACTATTTTTATTTAGAAACAATACCACAAAAAGGATAATGCATCAAGAGAACTTTTAAATGGCCGCCCAAGAACCTTAGCCAGAAATGAGTAATTGTTCTTACCCGATTAAGAATAGGTCATATTTGGTTCACCCACGGGCACTTGATGCTGGGTTAAAGCCCGCGCCTACCGTACCCCTTAGTCAGAGAAGGTTTACTCCATGTGTCGCAATAGTATAAGCTTGTCATGCCTTAGCTTCTTATAGAGAGCGTGTACCTCCAAATAAAAATGGTTGTTGGTCACAGTCGAGAGTTTCTGGGTCCACTCTTCCTTTTTTTTGGAGTTCGATGGATTTTACTGTATATAGATCTGTTTTATGTGTTTTATGGTGGCTGATGGTGAAATTTAGCGTTGACATCGCCACACGAAATTAGATATGTACCCCATCGACCTAATCTATATTAGATTATCAATATTGTGTACTAATTGTGTAGTGGACGAATATCGAGTACACCACCGACAAATGAATGCAATGTACATAGGCGTGAATGTATTTGTTTATGCGACTTTATTATAGGCTAGATTATATTTTGCATGGGTTAGGGGCTAATATGACTTAGCCGTGGAAAGCCGCTCGAGCTTAACCCCTGTTAGTTAAGAATAGACGATTTTCTGGGCATCTGGCTCAAGAGGTATACTACGGTGTAGGTGAACTCCCCTGAGGTATAGACCCTAGCGTCGGCGGATCGGGTGACAACCCGTTGGAGAGGAGTCAGTCGAATAAGAATAATTTACTGTAGAAACCGAGAGAAGGTATAATTTAGTCAAGATACAAAGGTGATTTTCTATGGTATGTTATCACAAAATTCTTCAATAGACATGAATGCCCTGAGTACCAGGAGTTCCTTTACTTTTTAACATGTAACATTTTGATTTCAGTTTTGCGGTTAAACAGATTTAGCATCCAGACCTAGTCCTTTTTTGAGAAGTTTTCACTGTCATGAACGGAACATACAATGTAAGTTCTTGTGTTGTATTTGATAATTTCACAGTTTAGAATAAATTTATTCTTATTTCTATGTACATAAAAATGTAAGTAATTAATATACATATACATGGCACAGTGAGCATCATTATGTTGGAAAAACTATTTCTACTATTTTCCCAGTGAATAAGTAGGGCTACATGGTTTCATGTGTTTATTAATCTTTTTGATCTGTGTACTAAAAAAATTCCGACCGATGACGATTTTGGGCCATAATTTCGGATATAATATAGTATTTGTTTAAGTAAAGTCAATGACTACATTAAAGCTATCAAAACACACGCTCTTGTTATCACAAATGTCACAAATGATGTCAACCGCGCCACGTTTGTTGTCACTTTGGCACAGTTTCTGCCGTCGTACCTTTTTAATATTGTAACCCCGGGATCCTGGAAGAGTGATTCTGGACTAAATGAGTCGCGCTAATTTCTAATGCTATTTTATTCGACAACACTATGCGATTTACAATCGAGCGTCTTCTTATGAATTACTTGTAAGTAATTAAGTCTCGGCAAAAAGGGGCAGCTGGATAGAATTACTAGGGTCTTAACAGGCATGATTGGCGCCACAACTCTTATCAATACAGGCACTCACTGATTATTACTGCCACGATGAGAGTCCACCACATCACACTAATTTTTATTTCGACTGTTCCCTCTGGCAGGACCTTTACTCAATCCAGCAATCCTATCCCAACCCTTGGTTGCAAGAGGGCTTTTCAGGCAAAAACTAATGGTGTAGCCTAGAGTGCGTGGTAAACACTCTGAAGCACAAGTCGAGTGATGACGTGTATGGTCAAAGGATCATGCGCGGCAGTCATAACGGCGGGTGTGTCATCAGTCACACATATGGACTGGTAAACCGGATCCCTTCCGTAAGGTCGGGGGATGGAGCCGGATCAACTGAACTACGGGCGCAAGCATAGTCCAGGCCCAAATGCTTGCAATTGCGGTTTGGATTCGTAGTGGTACGTGGTGAGACCCCTGGCGGGCACTCGGAGAGAGACGGCTGTCCTTTGTGCATTCATTGGACAGCCGCACTCATCCGGGGGTGGTTAGCATTTCCACTTAAAACCAAAGACGTCGTCGGAACGCATCCGGAAGTCCCTACGCTAGGGGGGCCCCTCCACTCGGGGGAAGAGTTGCCTTCTCTATCTACGGGAGTACGGCGGGGGTTCGGACCTCGGTCCTTGAACCAAGCGCTGTGCGACACACGGTCAGGTGCATTGTTTGGCTGACCCACCCCCTCGGACGGGGCAAGTGGGGAAGAAGGCCGTCTGGGTCCTTAGGGGCTTGGACGGTTCTTCTACACAGCTTGCGGGCTTAGCACTAACTGCCCGTTAGCAGAGGTGCGTCGCCTCCCACCTTGAGAAACCAACGGCTGATAAGGCCATGTGCCAGGTGCGGACGATAAAGAACCTCATTGTCTTTTTCAAGACGATGCGACCCACAAGGGAACTTCATGTTCCCTCTGGCTGCTCCGCGTCTACTGACCGCTATTGTTGCCGTTCACCCGAGGCCGGGTTGCTGACAGAGCATCTAGGTCCCCCTTTTGCCGACACTGTTTCTTATTATCCTACTTACAATTATTAAATCTATTTAAAACAATAGTTGATTCATTTTATTTTATAATTCTTCCCATCACCGGTTACAATATAATTAATAATAACCACATCCTCTTGGGCCCCACTTCTAGAGACAGGATTGAAATGTCAGGCTATGGTCCTATGTTCATAAGGCGCTGTGCCGAAGATTAGCTTACTACGACCGTTGAAAAANTGCAGAACCCTCGCCTCCGCATCCACAGCAAAACAACAAAATACGGTGTGGTTTTCGACGCTTCTCCTAAGACTACAACTTGGCTTATTAATGAGTTGGACATTACCTCTACTTCCAGTATTTACGTGCATTTACCTACGACTTAATGCCCCTTAAAGAAGGAATAAAACAATCTAAAAATGACAAGGGAATTTTTTTTTAATGCTGCATAGTTATGAATCCCTATATTCATTGCTTATATTATATATATTATGCAGGGTGNAAAAATAACGCATCTCATGTTATTGGAAAATGTTTAATAAATGTCATAATATCTGATAAAATTTCCAGATTCATT
The DNA here is from genome assembly GCF_000648675.2 of Cimex lectularius. Taxonomy (NCBI): domain Eukaryota; kingdom Metazoa; phylum Arthropoda; class Insecta; order Hemiptera; family Cimicidae; genus Cimex; species Cimex lectularius. The sequence goes on from NW_019393097.1 coordinate 83,565, forward strand.
AATTACTAGCGAAAACTTAATCTACACTGCTTGTATTGTACCCAGGTACACTGCGCAAATTAGTTCGTTGTACAAATTGACTTCTTATTAAAACTGTTAATAAACAGTGTACTACAGAAAATGAACATACAAAAGTTGTTCGGGCGCGGCTACGTCACCGAAGCGCCCGATTTGCGACGTAGATTGTACCCCTCTATCTACAACCCCTATCATCTAGAAATCCACCAATCGTCATATACTTCCCCCTTTTTTTCTCAAAACCTCATCCCTTCCAGCCATCTCGGGCTCTCTTCTCCGCCAGCTCTCAGAGCGAGCACACGTCCTATCGCCCTATCCCGCTAAAGTGTTGCGCCATAGTAATTTAACTCCGTGTAAGATCGCCGCTTCTTAAAGTCTTCTTCGCTACGCGATTCCCCGCAAATCGCCATACTATCTTCACCTCCACGTCCATTTCACAACCGCATGGTCCGCAAACCTATCATCGCCATTTTCCCTTAATATATCATCTCCTTCTTCCATCTACCATCATTATAATCCCGCGAACGCAACATCCTTCATTATTCCACGAAGACTCCATCATCTCACTGGCTACTACCTGGATTGCCTCGTCTCATCCTCACCGCTACCGGATTGCATCATCATCATCAACGACACTGCATGAACCAGGTCGGTATATCGGCCTAATCATCGCCAAACAACGCACGATATCGCATTCAGAAGACCTTCACCACTTCCCGGTCTTCATCGCCTTCACATCTCTAATACGATTATCTGCCACTTTGTAAGCCATAGAAACTTCATTAAACAGGGGGGTCTTCAATTATTTTTTCGTTCATTATTTATTCCTTCAGTTAACCATTCCTAAACTAACACCCCTCTTAAAATCGGAAATCTTCAATTCCCGTTGGTGCCGAAACAATCCTTTTATTAATTTCGTTTCCTCTCTCCCGGTGGTGTTCGTCGGCGCCATTCAAAACTTGGCTGCTGACGAACAAAAGTTTTTAAAACATTTTTAAGAGAATGGTACCACCCTTTTTCTACTCACTGTTTCCCAGCGTTCAACTCCTTCAGGTGGTGAAATTTTTATATTCACTGGTACTAAACTAGATGATTTATGCTGTGCGCCTGAGTATACTAGCCAATCAGTTTTTATTCTATCTGGACAACATGATTCATGTTCCTAGAACAAATTTTTTTACAAGTCACACAAACACAGTTGACAAACCCAGGTTAATAAAAAGGTAAGCAACATGGTGATGAAAAATTCCAGGTCCAATGAAAACAATTGCATTAAGATAAAATTGGAGTCTTCTATTTGTAAATTAATTATTACCATCCAATCAAAACTTTTATTCTTTTACATTTACAAAAACATTTCAAAAATGGAAAAACAAATAAAATTCTGCCCCTCAAATAGGTATCGACATCAGATTCCGGAAGAACAATTTCACTTTCCAATACAAACTTCCCTTATCACGTGAGACATAACACAATTCTTCCAGTAGCTTGGTACATATTTGATAAGACAGAACCGGCTTCGCTCAACATACATCTCATGTGCACAATTTTTAATAATTCAAAAAGACGTACGAACCATACAAACGTAGCAAGCATTCAAATGCGACATATTAGTTACATTGTTAGAGAAATGTTAGACAAAAAAAAATGTGTATAGAAAGGTATTAAAGCATTCTTCAATGACAGAAAGTAATTTTATACATTCAATTTGCAATTCCACCAACATCCGAAGACAAAGGCGAAAGACAGAAAAGAGAGAGGACACCGCACGGGTGTGTGCGAGGTCCGTGACGCGGAGAGGGAACGTGTCTTTGACATGAAGGCCTCCACCGGCCCGGCCTTGTACGCTCGCCTTGTAGGTGGACCGACTCTTAGCAAAGATACACGGACCGAGTGTTCAAATGTCAAGTGAGAAGGATGAGGGGAAGAGCAGGCTTCCACCAACATCCGAAGACAAAGGTGAANTCAGAGCGAGATGTAGACGACGTTCTCTGGCCCAGGGGAGGCCGAGGGACGTTCTGCTAGTCTCACACCTGACTGGAATTATCTGTCAGTGCAGTTGTTAGCTTATCGCTATCAATCTCAAGCATGCCGGTTTTGGGGTTTTGTTTAACGCACATTTCATTGAGCGTACTGATATCCATACCGCTCTGAGCGGAGGAGATTTGTGTTTTCAGTGAGGTCTGGATACCACGGACAGTGCTGTTACCAAGCAATACGCCGTTACTGGTGCTTTGTGCATCAGAACCAGGATCTACCTCTGTGTATTTGGTCAAAGTACCAATTGTAGTCTGCAGTGCATTGTACGCATCGACGTAATTTTGAACGGCTGTCTTCATCGGCGCAATATCACTGGCGATTGATAATGTCTCTGATGAATTCGTCGCTGTTTGGGATTTCAATGTTAATGTAACGCCATCAATAGCATCAGAAATCGTGTTACTTTGGCGCTCAATCGTCATGCCATTAAGCTTTATTGACGCATTTTGCGCGGCAGTCTGCTGCGTCATTGCACCACTGCCAGCACCTGTATCGGAGGTATAATTCAATTTGCTATTCAGCGTGTCATCACCGGTGACGCTGATAGTCATCTTAGCATCGGTGCCAGTGTCTTTGGCCGTGATAGACAAATAATAAGTATCGTCATCCACTTTGATGATACTCGCACCAACATTGCCATTAGCCTTATTAATTGCATCACGGATGCCCACTAATGATGTCTGGTCATCGGTCAGTTTGATTTCAAGTGGTTTATCCTGACCTGGCTGGCTGATAGTCAGGGTCCGGGTATTGTTTTCTGTCGCTGATCCCTGCTGTGCTGTATTGCTGGCAAATTCACCCGAGATCAAGGATTGCGCGGTAGCAAGTGTCTTCACTTCTACACTGTAATTGCCGTTAGTTGCTTTGCTATCCGTTGTTGCTGTGAAAGCGGTATTGGTGCTGCTGACACTGGTTTTATTGATACTGCTTGCTTTGGTCAATGCTTCTGCGGCAGTGTTCAGCTTTTCTAGTGCACTCTTAAGGGTGTCAAAGGCTTTATCTCGGTTTTCGTAAAGCGTTTGTTGTGCCTTTATCGGGGTTAAGCGAGTCTGTTCATTGGTTGTTAATTGCGAAAGAATATTGCCCATTCCGCTGGTGTAACCTGTGAAGCTGATGCTTGCCATGGTAATTCCTTATGAATAAGTTAATGCCTTTAGAAGCTTATCGGCAAATAATGAACAAAGTTTAGTATAATCTTTCAGCAGAACTGAGATGGCACGATGGCATCCGCTACAGCGTATTTTAATCAGTAATCCACTTCGAAGGAAATTTTAAAAAATCATTAAAGCTTCTGAAAGGAGTGCCGATATCAGGTAGGACGGTGATGAAACCGTGGGCGGCAGACGCTGTCCTCCTAAACCGCGTTATTGTTTAGGGCTGGAACCTGAGAGTTTTTCAGTCGGGCACCCTTACTCAGCGGATCAATAGTTGCTATTGAGCAGCTATGCCACCGTAAAGCGATTGGACTAATGAATTAAGGATATCCGCTTAATATGCAAGATAATTCTGTTGACCTTGTTAATGTTGCTGATGAAACAGTGCATCGCCCACAAATTGAAACGTCATATGCATCGCCGGTACATATCAAGGCGGCGGCCTATTTATACGGTATCCATACGCCTGCAGTAGAAAAAGCCAGAGTACTTGAACTGTGCTGTGGTGCAGGGGATAACATACTGCCGTTTGTACTTGCTTATGAAAAGAGTCAGGCGGTTGGTATTGATCTGGATGATGCGCTGATTAGCCAAGGACAACATGCATTACGCACAATGTCAGTGCCAAATCTTCAGTTGGCGACCGCGGGAATTGATGAATTATTAAACAGTGATTTGGGGGAATTTGATTACATCATCATTCATGGTCATTTCTCTACGATCAATAATGCAATGCGCTCGGCGCTATTAGAGTGGGTTAAGCTGCATTTAACGCCCAAAGGGATAGCTTGCCTGGCATGGAGTACTTATCCCGGCTATAAGGTTGTTGAAGTATTGCAGGATGCGCTGCAATTGCATAGCAGCCTGGCACAAACGCCAACAGAACAACTTGATAGTGCTCGTGCGATGCTAACTTTCATGTCTCTGGGACTGGCTGCAAAAAATACATTAAGTGAACCAATGCGTGAGCTGGTTAAACATGCTGAAACCAGCTCAGATTTAGCCTTGAGTCTGAGGTATCTTCAGGGCTTGAATGAGCCATGCTATCTACTCGATTTTCATGCTATGGCTGCCGGTGCTGGATTTGCCTATGTAGGGGATCTTCTGCCTCATACCGAGATTGCGGGATACTATGGTGGTGACGTTGAGAAACTGCATAATGCAATATGCCCGGGTGATAACAAGTTGCTGGGTCAGCAATACCTGGATTTTGCTGTGGGGGAGCGTCCCTGCCTGGCAACATTATTTTCAGCAACTGTTGCAAGCATGTTCATCAAAGAGCGAGCGCTATCTCGGGGCATTGATCATGTATTGCAGTGAAACCAGCGTCGGGGGATACATCAGCCCGGATTCAGAAAAAGTGAAGAAGTCTCACCACAGTAAACGAGTGGCTGATGCTAGGTCAGTCGATAAAAAGGTACAACAGCAAATTAGAGACCTTATCAGTATTAATGATTATGCGGCGGCTCGGAGCAAGGCTAAAGCGCTGGTCGAAGAAATGCCATCGAACATGTATTGCTGGTATCTGCTCGGGCAAACAAACTTAAAGACGGGTGCATATGACGAGGGGCTAGCTGCCTTGATGAAAACATTGTCGATGCATGCTACGAGCTGGAGTGTATACCTGGATGCTGCTTATGCCTTTTGGTATAGCTATCGACACTACTATGCCGGGCGTTTGGTACGCAAAATATTGCGTTGCGATCTTCGTAATGCAGGGGCATGGAATATGCTCAGCACCTTGTATAAAGACAGCAATGAAATGGCCCAAGCTGAATTTTGCGTTCGAAAAGCAGAACAATATGCGCCAGAAGAACCTAACATATTAAACAACCTGGCCAACCTGCTCAGCTCGCAAGGGCGGATGAGTGAAGCTGTGGACTGTTTTCGCCGTATGCGTGCTATTGCTCCTGATGACTGTGATTTATATAGCAGCTATCTTTTCACGCTGCTACACGATGTACGGGAAACGCCTGAGTCACTTTATGCAGAGCACCGAGGGTATGGTGTATTGGTAGAGCAACGGGCACAACAGTATCATCGGCATTTCATCCCGAAAGGAACACGGGAACCTGGGCGTAAATTACGCGTCGGTTTTGTTTCTGGAGATCTATGGAATCACCAAGTGGCGAATTTCTTAAGGCCAATTTGGGAGAGTATCAATCGGGAGCACTTTTCGCTTTATGGCTTTGCCTCATCAAATAAGTACGACAATGTTACGCAGTCCTTTGAGCAAACTGCTGACGGATGGCACGCTGTGTATCGCAAGAGCGATATAGAGTTAGCTGAGCTAATCCATGAGGAACAGATTGATATTCTGTTTGATCTTTCTGGTCATACTGCGCGTAATCGCTTGTCTATGTTTGCGTTTAAACCTGCTCCCATACAGATAAGCTGGATTGGTTGTCCTGGCACCACAGGAATGTCAGCAATGGACTATTTCCTTATTTTTAATTTGGCTCCGGGAACGAAAAACTTCCAACAACAATTTGTGGAAAAGCTGGTTTATCTGCGTAGCGAACTTCAATTTAAAAGTGTGGACAATAGCCCTGAAGTGAACGAATTACCTGCTATAAAACGTGGGGGATTCACGTTTGCTAGCATGAATCGTATACAAAAACTTAACGATTATATTTGCGATGCATGGGCCCAAATACTCAAGTCGGTGCCCGATAGTCGAATGATTATCGCAGGTCTCTCCGGTAAACAAGACATTGCCATTTTGCGCGCTAAATTTGATAGCTATGGAATAGCATCATCTCAACTTGTTTTTCATGAAAGGCTGTCGTTAAGTGAGTATCTGGCATTACATCATGAAATTGATTTATTGCTTGATACTTACCCTTACTCTGGAGGGACAACTGCCAACTATGCGCTTTGGATGGGGGTGCCGACACTCATGTTGACGGGTGAAAACTACCATACATGGCAAGGTGTTGCTGCATTAAACGCACTGGGCTTAGACGGATTTGTCGCTTCTTCAAAGCAAGAATACATCGAGCAAGCCATTAGCTGGTCAACTCGGCTTGATGAACTGAATCAATGCCGGCAGGCCTTACGGCCTCGCTTCAAGGCGATTGAAAAACAAGGCGGGTCGCCCTCACTGTACTTTGAGCAAATGATGCGAAGCGTCTGGATGAATTACTGTGATGGTAAACCTGCGCAAGCATGTGCATTCGGGTATTGATAAGTAGAGTAATCACCGCTCAAAATGTTATTATGTGACAAGGACCTTTGAGTTGTGATGTATGCTGGCAATGACATCTCAATGGCTTTGTTGAATAAATAGAAAGTTTGGGTAATCATCGGAACAGATCACCATAGTTGTTTCAAAATCAGGTCTCCATGGCAAAACAAAATTTTAAAATCACTAACTGGCCCTCCTATAACAAGGCCCTCAAGCAGCGCGGTTCTCTAACCGTATGGCTAGATGAATCAGCCATTGCTGCATGGACGGAAAAAACGACTACTGAACGGCGTGGACGACCGCTCCACTACTCAGATATGGCCATCACCACAGTCCTGATGATGAAACGCGTGTTTGGCCTTTCATTGAGGGCGTTACAGGGTTTTGTTGACTCGATTTTTAAACTGATTAAATTGTCGCTGCATTGTCCTGACTATTCGCTGCTCAGCAAGCGAGCAAAGACAGTGAACATCAGCATAAAAACGCCAACCCGTGGTGAAATCTCACATCTGGTCATTGATGGAACCGGCCTGAAGGTCTTTGGCGAAGGCGAATGGAAAGTCCGGCAGCATGGTGCCGACAGACGCAGGGTGTGGCGTAAGCTGCATCTGGCAGTAGACAGTGCGACGCATGAGATTATCTGTGCGGATTTGTCGCTCAGTGGTACGACTGATGCCCAGGCTCTACCGGCACTGATAAACCAGACCCACCGGAAAATCAGAGAGGCATCGGCTGACGGCGCTTACGATACAGGTTACTGCCATGATGCTCTGCTGAGGAAGAAAATAAGGCCGCTTATCCCGCCGCGAAGGGGGGCGCAATATTGGCCAGACCACTACCACGAGCGTAACCACGCTGTTGCAAATCAGCGCCTGAGCGGCAGCAACGATACCTGGAAAAAGAAAGTGGGCTATCACCGACGCTCAGTGGCTGAAACGGCCATGTTCCGGTTCAAAACGCTTCTGGGTGGTCATCTAAGTCTGCGTGACTACGATGCTCAGGTGGGTGAAGCCATGGCGATGGTCAAAGCGCTTAACCGGATCACGCTATTAGGAATGCCGAACAGTATTCGCATCACGTAACAATCGACCCGATGGGGCACAGTCGTTACAAGTTCTGATTTATTCAACAAAGCCCATCTCAATATGTAATTGATGGCTGTACTCGCCATCAATTACAGCACAAAAGGTATGGGCAAGCAAAAGTGGTGTGGTTCTCTGGTAGCGTAAGGCCAGGGCGGTAGCGTGCCTAAAAAAGATAAGAATGAATCGTGGAGAGCATTAGCGTGAAAAATATCTATGTCAATAGACCGCTGCTTCCTCCTTTGGAGGAGTTTGTCCCGTATCTAGAAAAAATTTGGGATAACAAATGGTTAACTAACAATGGTCCATTTCACCAGCAGTTCGAGCAGCAATTGGCTGACTATTTGGGTGTCAAGTACATCAGCGTTTTTTCCAACGGTACCCTGGCGTTGCTGACTGCATTACAAGTTTTACGCATTACGGGGGAAGTGATAACAACACCCTATTCTTTCGTTGCGACATCACACACGTTGTTGTGGAATGGTTTGACGCCTGTATTTGCTGATATCGACCCTAAAACGTGCAATATCAATCCAGAAAAAATTGAACAACTGATCACATCAGCGACGTCAGCAATTTTACCTGTGCATTGCTACGGGATACCCGCAGATGTTGAGCGTATTCAACAAATCGCAGATATTTATGGGTTGAAGGTCATTTATGATGCCGCACACGCTTTTGGTGTCAAAAAAGAGGGTGTCAGCATTCTTAACCATGGTGATTTATCAATACTGAGTTTTCATGCCACGAAGGTATTTAACACCATTGAGGGTGGGGCAATAATTTGTCCTGATGAGAAAACAAAAAAACGAATTGATTACCTTAAGAATTTTGGTTTTACCGATGAAGTGACTGTTGTAGCGCCAGGAATTAATGGCAAAATGAATGAAGTTCAGTCAGCGTTTGGATTGTTACAGTTACAATATATCGACAAAGCGCTTGAGTTGAGAAAATCCATTTCTGAAAGGTATTGTCATGCCTTATCTGATATAGAGGGTATCAGAATAGTTGATGTTCCTGACAATGTTGAATGGAACTATGCGTACTTTCCTATATTTATAGACAATCGCTACCCTTGTGGCAGAGACGCACTTTACAACAAAATGAAAGCTGCAGGTGTTTTTGCTCGCCGTTATTTCTACCCCCTGATCAGTGATTTCCCTATGTATAAGATGCATAAAAGGGGAGATCTCTCTGAGTCTGTCAGTATTGCCAATTCTGTACTGTGTATTCCTATCTATCCAGATTTAGAGATAGAAGAGCAGGAAAAAATCATCTCACTAATCAAAAATGCAACAGCTGGAGACGATTAGCGCTGTATATTCGCTTTTTTTGTCTTTTGGGTATGGAATGATTATATGAATCGTATTTTTATTGTTGGTGGTGATGGTCTGGCTCGCGAAGTCTATTCATATATAGATCGGATGGTGCAAGCGGGTGAAAAAATCCAATTTGGTGGGTTTATCGGACATAACGGATACGGCAATCCTGCGAATTATAAAGAATACAAAGAATTATATGTTTGTGACGTAGATGATTTTGTATTTGAGGAAAACGATTGTGCGGTGATCGGCGTAGCAAAGCCTGCTATAAGAAAGAGTATATATACTTATCTTAAGAATCGCGGCGTGAAAATGCCAAATATTATTGATCCGTCATGTATTTTATTTCCGCACAGTGAGCTTGGTGATGGTAATATTTTAGCCATACGAACTTTGATATCAACCAATGTTCATATTGGAAACGGAAATTTGTTTAATGGTGGTGTCGAAGTTGGGCATGATGCTATTATTGGCGATTTTAATTTTATATCGCCTAACGTCCGTGTCCTTGGAAATGTTAAGGTTGGAAGTGAAAATATTATTGCAACATCTTCAGTTTTACTTCCTAAATCACGTATTGGAAACGAAAATACGATAGTTCCTATGTCTGTGGTTTATAAGGGCTGTGGTAATAACTGTTATATGTCCGGTAATCCGGCAGTTAAAGTAAATAATTGATGATAATTGGAGCGACAATCATGACTGAGAAAGAATTTTTATCCGAAGTTCAGGAGTTATTGCAGAAGGATGAAGTTTTGAGCATGGATACTCATCTGCCAAGTCTTCCTGACTGGGATTCGCTTTCTATCATGGCTATGATGGCATTTCTTGAGCGTAATTTCGGTGCCAAAACGAGCATGGCCGATTATAAAAACATTAAAGACCTCAGTGAAATTGTAAAAATGGCAAATATCACGCTATGAATGATTTTTTCAGCGGAAAGGTATTCCTTGTTACCGGAGCATCATCTGGCATCGGCGAATCAGTTACTTTGAAGTTGAATGCATTGGGTGCCAAGGTCATTGCTGTAGGCAGAAACCGGGAGCGATTAGAAAAAGTGCGAGAAAAGAGTCAATTCCCGCACCATATTTTCTCTGAAGTTAAAGAGTTGGCTGAAAATATTGAAACGATGTCGAGCTATGTTCAGGCCTTGAAAGACCGCTATGGGAAAATGCAGGGCTTGGCGTGGTGTGCAGGCATCTCCGATATTGTGCCTTTACGAAGCCTTTCTTACGAAGGTATCAAGGATACGTTCGCGATTAATTATTTCTCACCGCTGATGATGGCTAAAGCTTTCTCCGATCGCCGTGTTAATAATAATGCAGGAAGTTCTATGGTTTTCGTGTCCAGTGTCGCTGCACAATTGTGTGACAGAGGACATACCGAGTACGCTGGAAGTAAGGCAGCGCTCTGTGCATCGATAAGGTGCATAGCCAAAGAGTTGGCCCCCTCTAGAATCAGAGCCAATTGTGTTTTACCGTCAACGATAGATACGCCTTTAACAACGGCAATGGTAGAAAAATACAATACTGAGCATCAACAATATCCAATGGGGATCGGAGCAGTTGATGATGTATCCGAAATGATAATTTTTTTACTTTCTGATAAGTCAGCTTGGATCACAGCTCAAAATTATGTTGTAGATTGTGGAAGTTTTTAATCAGAGAGGTCATTGATATGTCATTGTCAACGTTCAAGCATGCCAAGGTTTCTGCTATTTTTTGTGTTTTGCCAGAAAATCAAAAAAATATTGATGATGAAATTAAATTTTATGAAAATGATGCCGCCAAACTTAGCCGAAATAAAAAAATATTAGGTTTAGGCACGCGTCATGTTGTACCCGATGGTGTTACGGCTGCTGATTTATGTGAGGCGGCTGCGCGAGTGCTGATAGAAAAGATGGATGTTGATGTCAATGAGATTGATACTCTCATTATGGCATCTATCAACCATGATTATATCGGAAACTCAGATGCATGTATTATTCAGGGGAAGTTAGGGCTATCTGAGGAGTGTGCTTGTTTCGACACCAGTGGCCTGGGATGTACCGATGCTATCTATGCGCTTTGGTTGGCGCATTCTCTGGTTGAAAGCGGGGCATCAAAAAAATGTTTAGTACTTGAAGGTTCTTCAAGTAGTCTTATTACAAATGTAAGAAATAGAAACGCAAATATGTTGTTTGGCGATGCGGGAGCCGCTATCTTGGTTGACCGCTCTGACAAAGAATATGAATCGTTTTTTCACCTAAAAAGTTTAGGCAAAGATTGGAAAAAAATTGTCACGCCAGCGGGTGGTTTTAGACTGCCTGTTCAACGTGATATTGTCGATTTGGAAATCATGGATCCTGTTGGAAACCCGTATCACTTGTCAGACTCGGTGATGCAAGGTGGTGATGTCTTTAAGTTTGCTATAGATAATGCACCGGACTCGATCAGTAAAGTTATTGAATATGCAAAAAGTAGCTATCAAGAAATTGATTTTTTTGCTATCCATCAGGCGAATGGGCAAATTGTTAGAACCATTATTAACCATGCTGGGTTACCCAAGGATAAAGCTTCAGCTGAAACATTTTCTAAATATGGGAACTGTGGTGGCACATCTGTGCTGGTTAATTATTGCGACCAAATGTTTGGTAAAGTAAGTAATAGTACGCTTTTCGTTTCTTTTGGTGTTGGACTTTCAGTTGCGAGTTGTAAGCTGGATCTGTCCGATACGATAAACGGTGGTGTTACTTTATATAAAACACCTGACTGTATCCAATCAAGAGATGAGCTGATCTCTGAGTGGGTTAAATTTATAAAAAACGAAGATTGATTTTAAGTAAAGTACAATATAGAGGTTATCATGTCTAATTTTGAAAAATATAAATCTGCATTTGTTACAACGTTTGATATTGAGAATGAAAATAGCATTGAGGAACTTAAGTATCAATCTATCGAAGCGTGGGATTCAGTCGGTCACATGGGGTTGATTGCTGCATTAGAAGACGACTTTGGCATTATGCTTGATACAGATGACATCGTTGATTTGAGTTCCTTCCAAAAAGGAATTGAAATACTTAAGAAGTATAATGTTGAAATTTAAGTGAGACAGCGATGAGTGACATCAGTATTCTGCGCGATCTTGGGCCTTTAGAGATCCAGAAATATCAACAAAATCGTTTTCCTTGTTTTTTTGTTGATGCTATTGAAGAAGCCATTCCTGGTAAAAGTGCTCGAGGATTTAAAAACTTTACTTACAATGAGTGGTTTTTCCCCGCTCATTTTGAGGACGAGCCTGTTGTTCCTGGTTTTATTCTTATCGAAACGCTGACACAAGTGTTTTTGATGACTTTCTTAACAAAACCAGAGAATAAAGGAAAGAAGACAGGTTTCTTATCTGTTAAAAATGCAAATTTTAAACAGAAGGTTATTCCAGGAAAACGTTTGGATATTGTGGCTGAACTTGATTCTTATTCCAGAGGGATTGCGAAAGGGAAATCTACTGGGTTTATCAATGGTGAGGTTGTTTGTCAGGTTGAGTTGGTTGTTGCTGTGCCTGATACGCTAAACCTATATCTTCCAAAGTAGATTTTATTTCGTAGGAGTTTCTCATTATGCGCGTCTCTGATTACGTGATGCAACGGCTGCACCAATCGGGTGTGGACGATCTATTTATGGTGACAGGTAGAGGTGTCCTGTATTTATCTGATGCCGCAGCTAAGCATCAGGAACTTAACTGTGTTTGCGTTCACCATGAGCAGGCTGGTGCTTACGCCGCCATGGCCTATTCCCAAGTTAATGGGGTATTAGGGGCTTGTTTGGTATCAACCGGTTGTGCAGCGACGAATGCGATAACCCCTGTGCTATGTGCCTGGCAAGATGATATTCCCATGGTTATCATTTCTGGGCAGAATACTTTAAAAGAAACAGTTAGTTACACAGGATTACCCATACGAACCTATGGTCAGCAAGAAGCCGACATCATTAGTTTGGTAAAACCAATTACCAAATATGCGGTAATGATCGATGATCCTACCCAAATTGCAGTGGAAATGGATAAAGCGCTTTATATGGCCCAGCATGGACGCAAAGGACCTGTTTGGATTGATATCCCTTTAGATATTCAGAATATGCGCGTTGAGGAAGAGGAGCTTGAGCGTTATACACCCACTGAGGCTAAATTAAGTGCCTCACATGAAGAAGATATTGATTGGCTGTGCGAAACGTTAGCTGGCGCTCAGCGGCCTGTTGTGGTCATTGGCAGCGGTGTTCGCTCGGCGGGAGCACAATCACTTTTCAGTGACTTCATCGAAAAAACGTCGATTCCTGTTGTATATTGCGCATCAGCTACAGATGTTTATAGGTCCGAGCATCAATTATCCATTGGTGCTGTAGGAACAATGGCAACCAACCGGGCTGCAAATTTTGCTATGCAAAATTCTGATCTATTGGTCATCATTGGCGCTCGTATGACATCAATGACTACTGGGTCTAACCCGGAAAAATTTGCTCGTGCAGCGCGTATTGTTGCTGTTGATATCGATGAAAACGAATTTCGCAAAGATAACCTGAAGATTGAAAAGTTAATATTATCTGACGCGAGCATTTTTTTGGAAAAAATCAATCAGAGAAACATTGCTGTTACCTGGAGTGATTGGGCTGAAAAATGCCTCCATTACAAGAAAATATTTCCCAAGTGCGAAGAAAAATATACAAAAAGCGACAAGATCGATCTGTACTATTTAGCTGATATACTTTCGGAACATTTGGCTGATGATGCAGTTTTTGTGACTGACTCAGGCTTGGAAGAGTTGGTTTTACCGACTACGATCTCGTTCCAGAAACAACAAAAATGCTTACATCCTGCTTCTCAAGGGGCGATGGGCTACGCGTTGCCCGCTGCTATCGGTGCCTATTTAAGCTCTCATAAGCAAGTGGTTACGGTGATTGGTGATGGCTCGATTATGATGAATTTGCAGGAGTTGCAAACAATAGCCCACCATCAATTGCCTATTAAAATCATTGTAGCTAATAATAATTGTTACGCGGTAATCAGAAAACGGCAGGTTGATTTATTTAGAACGCGCACAATTGGCACCGATGCGGATAATGGGGTGTCATGTCCCGATTTTTCAAAGGTGGCCCTGTGTTTTGGTCTTCATTATGAAAAAGTGGAAACGTCTGTAGATCTTAATGAAGCAATAGAGCGTGTTCTGAGTCACGAAGGCCCCGTTATTTGTGAGGTCATGTGCCCTGAGGATCAAGAATATATTAATACATCGTATGTTCGCACCAGTAAAGGTCGTTTCGTCCAGCGTCCATTGGAAGATCAGGCACCATTTCTTGATCGTACGTTGTTTTTATCAGAAATGATCATTGACCCTATCGATCAATAAAATTTAGCTAAGAGGTTTGCTATGCCGGATGTGTTGTTAAAAGATGGAAAGTGTATTGGTAGTGGGAACAAACCGTATTTTATTGCTGAAGTTAACTCAAGCCACAATGGTGATATTGAAATAGCGCGCAAAATGATTGATAGTGCTAAAATGGCTGGGTGTGACTGCGTAAAATTCCAGTCCTGGTCTGCTGATTCGCTCTATTCAAAGAACTATTATGACAGTAATCCGATTGCAAAAAGAATCATTTCAAAATTCTCCCTTGCAGAAATTGAGTTATTAGAACTGGCAAAATACTGTCAGAGCGTAGGCATTGCATTTGCCTCAACGCCATATTCTCGACATGAAGTGGATTTTCTTGTAGATGAATGTGGAGTACCTTTTATCAAGGTAGCTTCGCAGGATGTGAATAACTACCCCTATCTTAAATACATCGCGAGTAAGCAAGTTCCTATTATTTTATCGACAGGGATGGCTGATATCGCAGAAGTGCGCAAGGCTGTCGACGCCATTACATCACAGAATAATCAACAAATTATTCTATTGCACTGTGTGTCAATTTATCCTGCCGCACCGGAAACGATTAATCTTAATAATATTGTAGGTCTATTGTACGGCCGGCCTTCTTATTGTGTCCCTCTGTCTCGTATCTAGTCGACGGGAGGGACAAGCACCTCCTACNTCCTTCTCCTCTGTCATCGTAGTAATGTTTTATAATATATGACTTGTTTTGTTCATCTGTTTTTCTAAAACGTTACCTTGAGTTAAATGCGAAAAATCATTAATTTCTAGAAATGATGAATGGTGGAGTGAGTGTGGTGTTCAATCCTTTAAAAAAAAAATAGTTCCTACTCACAGTAAGTTGTTTTCCAATGATCCGAATTTCAAGCTTTTTTCTCATCATCACCAAAAGAAACTTTTGTAATTCAGGTCGAGAGACGTAGTTGTAAAACTTCTTCAACCTGATGATGAGCGAAAAGCTCGAAATCCGGATCGTTGGAAAACAACTTAATGTGAGTAGAAACTTAAATCTTTTTAAAAGGATCATTAATTTTTTTAAACAGTAGAATCACTTTTACCAGTTACACACATCAATTTTTTACTGTCAGTCTTAGACTTGACCGTTTTGATCAATGGTGTTATAACGTATGATACTGTTTGGAATTTTCTTAATGTTAGAAGGGGCAAAGATTATATCTTACATTATATTTGGAAGAGTTTTGTAGCTCTCGTGAATTCGCGTGATGTTAATTTTATGATAGTAAAAGAAAGAAGCAGAAAAAGAAATTGCGTTATTAATTGAATGTTAATTATTTTCATTATATTTAGTGGTCTATTGACCAAATTACTTCTTTCGATTAATTATTCCTTTTATGTAAGGTTTTGATACGAATTTTCCTGATTACACGACATTTGAAAAATGGCAAAAAGGAGGGAAACATCGAAAGGTTGAAGATTGAGATGGGAAGTTGGTGTCAGAGTCGATCGAAGTCACGATAGCTGAAGTGGTAGAGCAGCGGCGCATTTAGCCGAAGGTCATGGGTTCGAATCCCGCTCGTGACACTAACTTTTTCATTTCAACCAAAACCTTACATAAAAATATTATTGGGTTGTCCGGAAAATAATGCAGGATTTTGGTATTAAACAAAAAAAAAGAAACTAGTTACTTTAAAGCAATGTTCTTTAATCAAAATAATTTCCCATACTCTCAATACATTTCTCCCAACGTGTTGGTAACTTATTAATTCCGTCTGAGTAGAATTCAGAATTTTTAGAATTGATAAAGTCAATAAATGCATTTTCCAGTTCCGTTTGATTTTTGAATATTATGTGTTGTAAGTAGTGGTCCAGGTGTCTAAAAAAATGGTAGTCAGTAGGCGAGAGGTCCGGAGAGTAGGGTGGGTGAGGCAAAGTTTCATAGCCAAGCTCCAATAATTTTTGTGACGTTACACGTGACACATGTGGTCGAGCGTTGTCATGCAACAAAATGGGCCCTTTCCGATTGACCAAAGAGGGCTTCATTACTGCCAATTTCTGATGCATGGTATTAATTTGGTTACAGTATGATTCAGCATTGATGGTTTCGCCAGGATTTAAGAAGCTGTAGTGTATTAAACCAAATGAAGCCCACCATACCGTAACCATTACCTTTTTTTGATGAGTTGGGGGCTTTGGAAAATGTATTGGAGCTTCTCCTTTGTCGAGCCACTGTCCAGAACGTCTAGTGTTATCGTAGAGAATCCACTTTTCGTCACATGTAACAATTCTGGCCAGAAATGGGTCATTTTTGTTTCGACAAAGAAGTGATGCACAAACATCAAAGCGCTGATTTTTTTGGCGATCGTTTAATGAGTGTGGAACCCAATTTTCGAGTTTTTTCACTTTTCCAATCGCCTTGAGGTGGTCAGCGACGGTCGTTTTACTGACTTTGAGTTGCTCTGCAAGTTCTCGAACAGTTGTTTTGGGGTTTTCTTCCACCACTGATCGCAGAACATCATCATTAAGAGAGGAAGGCCTTCCACGACCTTCTTCATCTTCAAGGCTGAAATCTCCCTCCCGAAATTTTTTAAACCACCTTTGCACAGTGCACTCATTAACACAACCCTCGCCCCAGACTTGGTTAATGTTTCTAGCCGTTTGGGCTCCGCTTCGGCCGAGTTTAAACTCGTAAAAGAAAATCGTACGAAATTCTCGCTTTGACATTATAAGGATGACTGAATTATTTCCAAGTAGCGGAATGCTACAGAGGTAAACAAACAATATCATTTGGAAGAGGATTAATAAGTGTTGACATTCATACAAATGAGTAATCCTGTAAACGTAAACAGAATATTTTATATAGATTTTTTTTAATGAAAACTTAAAATCCTGCATTATTTTCCGGACAACCCAATATTATATAGTAGTATATATATATATTTTTTTTTTAACGAGGGTTCGCAACAGCATAGGTTATATCAACAAAAGACCATTTGTAAGTATGTCGGTTCGAATGGAGGGCCGCTGGATTCGAACCCGGTACCTTTACCTTACAGTGATGAACGCCGTGACAACTCCTAAACCGTTGCAGCCACCGACGCCCCCTTGTGATTTATATTAAATATTTTTAATACATATAATATTGATTATACCTATCGTACTTTCTTGTAAATTCTTTTATAATTTTCTTCTTACAATGGACCAGATATTCATGTTTTTCATAATGAGCTATAGTAAATAGTATTGTATTACAACTCTTTTAAGTGTGTACATTTATATTATATTAATCAAACGTGTTATGGTGTTCTTGTGATGGAATTTAGTTAACTCCAATTACATATTCCGGGGGGTTTCTCTGGGCCGAAATTCATTTTAATTTAAAAACATGAAAAGTTAAACAGAGTTCTACCTCTCCAAGTCAATATTTATTTATAATAAAATGTGTTTACTTGGAGGTGAAACGTTGGTTGTGTTTTTAAGGCTTAATATGTGTTTTGTAATTCAGAATTCAATTATGACGTGTTTAACGTTTGTAAAATAAGGTTCCGTTTAACACAACATGTTTTACTCTAGTGACCAACCCCTTTTAACTTCATTCAACCCCTTTAACGATCGAATAATACACTTGTCATCATTATACATCAATACGTCATTCATTTTTCACGTCAAATAGATCATGTATGTTGATCGGACATTAAAAAAAGAAAATAGAAAAAAAATCAAAATAAACGCCCCAGTTCGTTCCAGTTGGAAAGTTGCCGTGATAGATAACCAAGTGGCCTACAGGCGGCAGTTTTAACCCTCAAGCTCTAACAAGCATCACCTCGTTTCTTTTCCACTCGGCCAGTGAGAGTGGCATCCAAGCTTAACAAATTGCCCTGTGAAAGGCGACTTTTTTAGGGCCCGTGGAATTTCCACTGAGTTCGTTTCTTCGAAATCTGAACATGCATATTTTTACTGCCTTTTGATTTTACAAGTAGTAATTTGCAGACATGCAATACTTCATAAAGTCGCAAATCAAATCTAATGAGCTTTTTCATATTTATCTGGTTCAGGAAGTGAGAATCTCCAGTCATGCCATTCTAAACATAATAATAACAATAGTCCGATTTTAATGTTTGATACACTTACAAAATGCACTTGACAATTTCTTTAAAACGAATTATTAACCATAAAAATCGGCCCACTAGCTTTAAAAAATGATGTTAGATCTTGGAAAAGTTGGGGGTGTTTATGAAATTGCTTATTTTCAATTGACAACAAAGACTAGACTTAATCGAGTTAATGAAGCTTTTTTTTCAAAACCTAGTTTATTCCCAATTAAATAACGTTAAATCGTTATTTAAAGATTAAAAAAATATTATTTCTGGTGTATTAATTTCATTGCTGGTTAGCATAAACAAAATGTTCTACGACGCAAAATATTCGAATTTGGTATGAATTACAAAAATAAATCAACGAAATACTGTTTTTTTCCATATTTTAACAAACAAGTAAAGCAGGTCAGAAAATTGTCAAAACTTTAATTTGGTCTCATTGTCGTGATTTTATAAAGCCTGTAGATACCGACATTCGTGCTGACCGATATTCCTAATGCAAGTTCTATCTTCATTTTTCTTACAATCTTGCTGACGGATTTTCTTGGCTGGTAATTCGTTTTAAAGAAATTTTCCAGTGCATTTTATAAAAATTATCAAACATAAAGATCGTACTGTTATTTCTATTTAAAAAAACGAGGTTAATTTCTGACAAATAATTTTGCTTTTTGTGTATTTTCTAGTAGAAGTGTTATACATATTTTAATGGTACATACAGTCGTTAAAGAGCTACGTTCCTCTTCTTTAAAATGGTATGCTTGACCTTAAAATCCTTCAAGTTTTCTTTTAATTATAGCCGTTCCAATCAGATAGTCTGATAGACTATTCAAAAATCGGAAAAAATTTAGGGGTCAAAAAATCGATAAATTTCAATTCAAATAAAAATTTATTTTTAGGGCTCTATAGAGGTGCTAAAAAGAAATCTCATATTATTTTCACACAAAAATATTTTTGGCCTAGTTTACATGAAAAATATTTGTGTTTTAGAAGGTTTTCGGTTAATGATAAACTTTGATACCTTTTACTACATGTTGTAAGTTAATATATTCATGTACTTGATTTGAGAAAATAGAACGGCTAAATAAAAATATGAAAAAATGGAAAATTTCAAAACTTTTTGGCGAAACCTTGGCCTATTCACAAGAACGTGTCCAATCTTTTGGAGTATAGAATCACCAGAAAAAGTTTGATCCAAATCCGTTTCCCACCAATCTGGTCGTTCCCTTGCTATTAAAATTTGCAATAATTAATTACAAAGACTCCATGTTGAAAAAATAATAATATGGGGGTATCTGTATGAAGCCAAATATTTACAAACTGTCAATATCGCTGTTTTATTAGGTTAAATAGTCATAACATTTTGCTCTTTACGGTAGAGCAAATCTGATAGCACCATTAGATAGAAGGATAAATTTCCCATTAATAGTGATAAATAAGTTATTAAAATGATTCCTTTAACCATTTCATTTTGTGTTTAATCATGAAAAATCCAGTTTTTAGAGCTAAAGTTTTAATCTGCATTTAAACCTGTGCAATTGTCAACTTTGGACTATCTAAATAAGGAAAACCTCTCCATGTTATAAGCTTGAAAACCATGAGTTTTTTTTTTCCTAGAATAAAATGAGCATTAGTGGGAAAATAGTGTTCGAATAAGAAAATCGAGCTCAAAACGTGGTGAATGCTTTCCTTTTTCTTTACTCGTATTGATGATAAAATAAATAATAATTACTTGTAAAAATAAAATAACGTCTCGTTTTTAAGAAAAATACAAACTTATGGGGGAAAATGACAAAAAGGAGAAAATCTGCTTCAGTCCACACATTTGATGTATAGTGTACAGCCAAATTATCTCCGAAACTGTGGAAAGTGTTAAAAAAATTTATAGAATATTTTTTGTTGCAAATAAGCTGAACAATCATCTCCTTGAGTTTCGCACATAGTTTCTGAATCACCATGTATATTTTGAAGAATTGTGTAGAGATTAGTGACCGTTAATCGATAGTTATTCAGATATCGTGAGATGCGGTCAGGTGTGATGTGGGTTTCAGTTCAAGAGTACGTGAAACCGCTCTGGGGTAAACGGAAAAGACCCAAAAGGCACGATAAAGAAAATGTTTTTCTGAAACCCACATCACACCCGACCGCATCTCACGATATCTGAATAACTATTTTGAAGAATATTGTACTGTTATAATGAATATTAAATTGGACATATTTACAAAATTGATCGATGTCTTACCGGTAATTTGATTTATGTATAAAAATCAACAATGACAACAAGCGAGTCAGTGAAAAGATAAAATATTGACAGCGTATATGTTATATCGATTAACGTTTTTAATAGATATAAATTGAAGCCCAAAAGATGAATGGTGGATTATCTGTCCATGTCAACATTTAATAATAATATGTTAATAAAGCAATAAATAAAAATTTGACTCAATGACAAAATAATTGCGATTGTGCCCGGCTTTAAAAACGTGTAATAATAAATTGAATTTTTTTGTCGGTGTTAGTATGTAGTGAATCAATTTTCACGTGTTCTTTGGTTTTATCATAATTAAATAATCAGGCAATATAATAAATTGAAATGAGAGTTATTTCATTTTGCGAAAATCTAAGGTTTCCTTATGTACTTACTAAATAAATGAACAAATGTTGTAAATATTGAAACAAGAAAAGAACCAACTACGGAATAAACCACGTGTTTATTGTTTAACATCATTAAATGAATGTACAATGTTAACTTCGGAATCTGTTGACTTGTGCTCGTTCCTATAAATATTTATTCGCCTTCTCGAGGGAATTCAACTCAGTATGGGAGACGGTTGTTTGAAAGGCGATAAGTTTGTTCTTTATGCTCGAACTGACTATTGTTCATGACGAACACCTTGAAAACAGTGTGTTTTAGGCTGATTATGTTCGAAATGATTCGTCTATGCATGGACGTTTAAACATGCATCGGAGTGACTGGGCGTAAACAACTTGTAAATCATCCGGCATTGACTGACGTAGATATTTCAATTTGTATAACGAATGATTTATTTTCGATGGCGATTAGCTTTTTATAACATTAACTATAAACTTGAACAAGTATTACTAAACAAATCAAGCAACATGAATGATGGGAAAAATCCGTTATTTTGTCTCAGTGGTACAAAATACAAACAGATGCAAGTTAGTACCAGGAAGTGAAAATATGAAGTATTAAGCAATAAATACAAATAAAATTTAGAAAACCTTGTAAACAATCCTGTCCAATAAATTCTTTCATTTTTTTAAAATATATAATTTTTACCTACCTTAGCCTCGGTCAGCCCAGCCGCCAAGTTGGGCCCCAGGCTATCAGCAGATGGGACATTTCAGCCCTAAACGCAACCAATTTCAACATCTAGACCCATTCACAGTCCCACACATTCTTAAATAAATTATTTCTAATTTACATCCCATTCTCCAGTTAGGACGGTGGATATTCGACACCATCCGTCACCTTTACACACACCTATTATATAACTGACCTAATTGAGTGTCGATTCAATATTCCGCCATCGGCGTTCTCTCACACACGCCAATAAATACATTCACCCTCAATACACGCTATGCACACAAAACATGAAAAAACTGAAACTGGAAAACTAGTATATTTGACTAAATATTTGCATATAACACATTGCAATCTGACTCTTTTTTTTTTGTGTTAGTCGTGCGACAAACACTGGGCTTTATAACCTTCTACAACCTTAAAATGTAATCATTTTGTCTTGTTTTGCCTGTTACTGCGTTTGCGGGGAAAAACTGATAATAAAAAACCCGCTGTCACTTTTGACTCATGGTAATGATTTTAAAATATGTGAACAATTTAAGACTACTTTGAGTGTGAATCACCATTTTGACTGATAACAAAGTTTAAATAACTCATATGTACATAGTTATAAATTATATTCACTAATTTCGTGGTCCGATTGACCAATTAAATCATTACAATTAATTAAAGATTTTAGTTGAGATGAAAAAAAGTTAATGGTACGAGAGGGGTTCGAACCCACGACCTTCGGCTAGATACGCCGCTGCTCTACCACCTGAGCTATCGTGACCTCGATCCTCTCGGACATCAACTCCCCATCTCAACCCCACCTTATGAGTTTTCCCTCCTTTTGCCATTTTTCAAATGTCGTGTTTGGATTCTCGACGACAATTGAAATGGCGACGGAGAGCCTTAGTGAAGCGTACTTCATTTTAATTCATTAAATTCACTAATTTCGTGGTCCGCTTGACCAATTAAATCATTACAATTAATTAAAGATTTTAGTTGAGATGAAAAATGGCAAAAGGAGGGAAAACTCATAAGGTGGGGTTGAGATGGGGAGTTGATGTCCGAGAGGATCGAGGTCACGATAGCTCAGGTGGTAGNGAATAGCCTCTAGTCGATAGAATAATGTAGGTAAGGGAAGTCGGCAAATTCGATCCGTAACTTCGGGATAAGGATTGGCTCTGGGGATCGTGGCGAGCCGGGCTTGGTCGGGAAGTGGAGCGTTGTCAACGTGCCGGGCCTGGGCGAGGAGACTGGTGGTGACACCAGGATGCGAGCTCGGTCCCGTGCCTTGGCCATCCACGGACCTTCCTTGCTGCGAGTCATCGGCTGTCCAGTTGCCGTCTCTTTTAGGGGCGGAAAACGGGCCGATCGTCTCTTCGGCCGCCATTCAACGATCAACTCAGAACTGGCACGGACCATTGGAATCCGACTGTCTAATTAAAACAAAGCATTGTGATGGCCCTAACGGGTGTTGACGCAATGTGATTTCTGCCCATTGCTCTGAATGTCAACGTGAAGAAATTCAAAAAAGCGCGGGTAAACGGCGGGAGTAACTATGACTCTCTTCGTGTACCTTTCGGGATTCGCTCTGACGAAACAGAGTGAGACCCCGGAGATGACCACAACAACTTGAGTGAGGAGAATCCAATGGTGAAATAAAGGGTCGAGACGCGAATATATTATCTTTGATGACCTAGCCTCTCTCGATCAAGACATCCCCACCTCCTAGATGGTACCGCCGGCACGCCGCCGTGCGCTCAACCTCCTTTGGGGAGGGGCACGAGCTGGTAACTGACGGGGCAATGTCGCCGCATTGGCGGAGCTATTGGTGAGGTTGGATGCTGGCAATATCGCTTATATGATTAATTTTGGTAAGAAGCCGTGGGCGATACAGCCGATCCAGCTGCGCAGGTTAACAATACTGGCTTTGACGTCTTACCTGACTTGACGAAGGTGGTCTGCCTGGTGCCTCAGCCTTGTCGGATAGTCTGCCCGCTCTGCGGGTCGATGTGTACGAGTGTAGGCGAGGCATCGGGAGGCCTGACTAAACACTTCAAGCGATCCCATCCGACGGTTGAGCTCCGCTTCAACTGTGCTAGGTGTGGGGCAGGATTCGGCGGGTCGCATGCGGCCTCCTGCCACCTGAGTCGTTGCCCAGGGCCGGCTGTGTCAGGTCCCTCCGATGTTGTACGGAGGGAATTCCCCTGTACCAGCTGCCCCCGGTGCTTTACGACGAAGGCTGGACGGTCCATCCACATGAAGAAGTGTACCCCCCTGGCTGTCCACGGGCCTCCCGGGGCAGCCACATCTGTACAAGGGGGTACAAGCGGACGATGGACCGTCGAAGAGGAGGCGATGTTTGACCGGCTGATGTCGGTGCATTACCCGACCCGCGGCTACTCCGCCGTTATTGCCGGGCTCATGCCGGGCCGGACCTCGAAGCAAATTCGAGAGAAGGCTCGGTCTTGGGCTAAGGCGCACGGTGGGAGGGCCGCATGTGGGGAAGGTGGTGCGCCGCGTTCCGAGCCTCCCGCTGACAGAGAGCATCCCGCGGATGAGGGATTGGAATTGGTGGAGTCAGTGCCTGCGCACGTACCTCCACCAGAGACAACGTCGCCCGCGCAACCGGTCCAGGAACCGCGCGCCGGCAGATCGTCGTTGACCGACTGGAGAGCCAGAGCCATCGATTATGCTCTGAAGATCGATGTGCCCGGGGACGTAGAGGAAGTTATGTGGGCAGCTAAAACATGCAATGGCGTTCTGAAGGGGGAGCTCCCCCCAACAGAACCCATAATAGAGAAAATAGTCGAAGCCCTCTCAGGCGCGGCAATAAGCCGCAGACCGCCTTGCCGTGAGACCCGTAGAGGCCGCACGGACAGGGCGGCGAGAGGGCGAGGGGCACGACTGAAGAAAGAATACGCTGCCACACAGAATATGTACAAACACTGTCCCCGGAAGCTGGCCACG
>NW_019393097.1:108138-111985 GCF_000648675.2 Cimex lectularius
GACCAGTTGTGCATCGAACGGGACTTGGTTGAATTCGACAGAGTGCGAGCGGTCGACGGGCCGGCCACCCACGCCTTGGCCGGAGCCGGTAAGTGGCCGTCGCTGGCGGAGGAGGCGAGCCAGTTGGCAGGAGGGAGGGACGGGGGCGTGTGGCCGTGGTGGCAGACCGGTGCAGTGCCGGGGTGCACGAAGCACGAAGCAGGAAGCACGAAGCAGGAAGCCGGGCACGGCGGTGTTCCACCAGGGCGAGGAGGCGAGCCAGTTGGCAGGAGGGAGGGACGGCCGCTGGGCCTGGGGTCAACTGGCTCCTCGATCTGGCCGTCGTCGATATCTCAGGTTGACCCTCTGGCCCGGGCCCTGCGGCGAATCGGTCAAGCCAGATCCAGGAAACCGTGCAAAGGTGTCAGAACCGTGGTTGGACGCGATTTCAACCCACCGCTAGCAGATATTCCCCCCCGGCCGCCTGCGGCCCCCAGGCCTGGGGAGGGCCAAGCGAGGGCGCAACGGGCCACAGCCTGAATGCGGGGAGCCCGGTGCGCTCGATCCTGGGCCGCCAGGCACCGAAACACCTGTGGAGCCAGTTGGCGCGGTAGGATGCCTTGGTGGGAGGCGCGTTATGGGTCGCCCGCCTGGCAAGGCCGGCGGCGGGCGTTTTTGGCGCTAGCCTTTGGGCGCCGGGGGGGCCTGGCGGCGTTCCGGGCTATGTGCCATGCTGAGACGAAAGATGGGTCGGTGGTCCTCGGGGTGCTGGGTGGGGGGTCGGTGTGTGAAAAATATATATCTGGGCCCCCTCCGGCTGACCCCCCAAACCCGACCCCCCCGGGCCTCGGCCCTGCGGTGAATCAGTAAAGCGAGGGCCGCGAAGCGTGTAGCCGTGCGCGGAGCGGGGTCGGAGGCGAACTGGGCCACCCGCACCGACATTCGTCCGTCGACCGCCTGGGGGTGCCCGGAGCCAGGGACCGCGTAGCCTCGCGCCGGGGCCGGTTCGACGCCCGGGGCAGGGGGGGGCATGGGGCCTGGAGGGTGGTGCCCGGCGGGGAGCCAGTTGGCGCGCCGGCGGGACTTGGCCGGACCACGGGGTCCAGCGGCGGCCTGGGGGTCGAGCCAGCCTCGACGGGTCGGTGGCCGGTGGGTGCGGCCGGAATCGACGTGGATTTGACCAAGTCCCCCTTGTTCGTCCGAACGGGCGAATCTGCAGGCCCAGTTTGTATGGGCTTTTTTCTGCCACCGCCTTTGGTCCATACAGAATCGTGCCCCCGGAATGACTTTTGCACGGCCCAACGTTTGCGTCCCGGATCGGACCTCAGATGGGGTCGCAGGATCTATGTAGAGAGGGCAACCCGGCTTCGGCTGGGATCGCCTCTCCTACACCCCTTCCATACCTGGCAGGCTACCTGTCCGAGCTGATGGTCTCCAACCTCCGCGGTTAGGCTTCAGCGAGGCTCGCAGCCGGCAAGCACGCTGGAATGGGCGCCTGGGGGCGTAAAACCCCCCGTGGCCGTCCTCCCCCGGCGTGTTGAAGTCCTGGATTCTTGCGTGTGCAGTGTCTCAGGCACGGTGAGGGTTCGGTGTGGGTTGCTGGCCGCTGGCCAACCTTCCTATCCGTCCCAATCCATGGGGAGCGCCACCCTTGCGTAGCCGCCGTTCGCCGGCGTGACTCTTGGGCCTGGTCTCCCCGCCAGAGGCCCCGATGCCGCAGCCTGTTGCACCGCCCCTGGCGGTCAGCGGTCCCCTGCGTGCGGAGGGTGCCTGATGGGCTACCAGTGAGGGCAATTGGATGGTTGCTAGGGGCCTCCCGGTACGCCGGGGGCGCCACTGCAGCCGGGTGACCTACGTCGCCCCTTCCAGAGTGAATACCTACGTGCTTTCTGCCCCTTCGGGGGCTTTCGGGCGCCGGGGGTGCCGGGTAACACCGCGCCGCCGGGCTACGTCCGGGAGGAACAAGGTATCTGGTTGATTCTGCCAGTAGTCATATGCTTGTCTCAAAGATTAAGCCATGCATGTCTAAGTATAAGCAATCTATACTGTGAAACTGCGAATGGCTCATTAAATCAGTTATCGTTTATTTGATAGTACCTTACTACATGGATACCTGTGGTAATTCTAGAGCTAATACATGCTAAAAACCCCGACTTCGGGAGGGGTGTATTTATTAGATAAAAAACCAATGCCCCTCGGGGCTCCTTGGTGAATCATAATAACTTAACGAATCGCATGGCCTTGCGCCGGCGATGGTTCATTCAAATTTCTGCCCTATCAACTTTCGATGGTAGGATAGTGGCCTACCATGGTGGCAACGGGTAACGGGGAATTAGGGTTCGATTCCGGAGAGGGAGCCTGAGAAACGGCTACCACATCCAAGGAAGGCAGCAGGCGCGCAAATTACCCAATCCCGACACGGGGAGGTAGTGACAATAAATACTGATACGGGGCTCTTTTGGGTCTCGTAATTGGAATGAGTACAATCTAAATCCCTTAACGAGGAACAATTGGAGGGCAAGTCTGGTGCCAGCAGCCGCGGTAATTCCAGCTCCAATAGCGTATATTAAAGTTGTTGCAGTTAAAAAGCTCGTAGTTGAACCTTGGGTCTGGCTGGCCGGTCCGCCTCACCGCGAGTACTGGTCCGGCTGGACCTTTCCTTCTGGGGAATCCCATGGCCTTCACTGGCTGTGGGTGGAACCAGGACTTTTACTGTGAAAAAATTAGAGTGTTCAAAGCAGGCCTTTGCTCGAATACATTAGCATGGAATAATAGAATAGGACGTGCGGTTCTATTTTGTTGGTTTCTAGGACCGCCGTAATGATTAATAGGGATAGTCGGGGGCGTCAGTATTCAGCTGTCAGAGGTGAAATTCTTGGATTTGCTGAAGACTAACTACTGCGAAAGCATTCGCCAAGGATGTTTTCATTAATCAGGGAACGAAAGTTAGGGGATCGAAGACGATCAGATACCGTCGTAGTCTTAACCATAAACTATGCCGACTAGGGATCGGGCGGCGTTTCTATGATGACCCGCTCGGCACCTTACGAGAAATCAAAGTTTTTGGGTTCTGGGGGGAGTATGGTCGCAAGGCTGAAACTTAAAGAAATTGACGGAAGGGCACCACAAGGCGTGGAGCCTGCGGCTTTATTTGACTCAACACGGGGAAACTCACCAGGTCCAGACAAAATAAGGATTGACAGATTGAGAGCTCTTTCTTGATCTTTTGGATGGTGGTGCATGGCCGTTCTTAGTTGGTGGAGTGATTTGTCTGCTTAATTGCGATAACGAAGTCAAGCCAGATCCAGGAAACCGTGCAAAGGTGTCAGAACCGTGGTTGGACGCGATTTCAACCCACCGCTAGCAGATATTCCCCCCCGGCCGCCTGCGGCCCCCAGGCCTGGGGAGGGCCAAGCGAGGGCGCAACGGGCCACAGCCTGAATGCGGGGAGCCCGGTGCGCTCGATCCTGGGCCGCCAGGCACCGAAACACCTGTGGAGCCAGTTGGCGCGGTAGGATGCCTTGGTGGGAGGCGCGTTATGGGTCGCCCGCCTGGCAAGGCCGGCGGCGGGCGTTTTTGGCGCTAGCCTTTGGGCGCCGGGGGGGCCTGGCGGCGTTCCGGGCTATGTGCCATGCTGAGACGAAAGATGGGTCGGTGGTCCTCGGGGTGCTGGGTGGGGGGTCGGTGTGTGAAAAATATATATCTGGGCCCCCTCCGGCTGACCCCCCAAACCCGACCCCCCCGGGCCTCGGCCCTGCGGTGAATCAGTAAAGCGAGGGCCGCGAAGCGTGTAGCCGTGCGCGGAGCGGGGTCGGAGGCGAACTGGGCCACCCGCACCGACATTCGTCCGTCGACCGCCTGGGGGTGC
>NW_019393097.1:112786-118355 GCF_000648675.2 Cimex lectularius
GGAACGCGAAGAGCACCGCAGTTACAGCGGTGTCCGGATCTTCCCCGCGGACCTTGAAAATCCGGGAGAGGGCCACGACGATCACCGCGCCGGCTCGTACCCATATCCGCAGCAGGTCTCCAAGGTGAATAGCCTCTAGTCGATAGAATAATGTAGGTAAGGGAAGTCGGCAAATTCGATCCGTAACTTCGGGATAAGGATTGGCTCTGGGGATCGTGGCGAGCCGGGCTTGGTCGGGAAGTGGAGCGTTGTCAACGTGCCGGGCCTGGGCGAGGAGACTGGTGGTGACACCAGGATGCGAGCTCGGTCCCGTGCCTTGGCCACCCACGGACCTTCCTTGCTGCGAGTCATCGGCTGTCCAGTTGCCGTCTCTTTTAGGGGCGGAAAACGGGCCGATCGTCTCTTCGGCCGCCATTCAACGATCAACTCAGAACTGGCACGGACCAGGGGAATCCGACTGTCTAATTAAAACAAAGCATTGTGATGGCCCTAACGGGTGTTGACGCAATGTGATTTCTGCCCAGTGCTCTGAATGTCAACGTGAAGAAATTCAAAAAAGCGCGGGTAAACGGCGGGAGTAACTATGACTCTCTTAAGGTAGCCAAATGCCTCGTTCCAGTTGCCCTCGAGCCGCCGACGTGTTAACATCGTTTCGTTCTGCTCTTGTGCTATTATAAACCTATTTGAACTTGAACTTGATTGTGACCTGGCTTTGATTGTGGACTTCGATTAGTACTTCTGATTAACGTGTACTGCATTCACTCTCCCGAGTGTGGTGAGTGTTAGTGGTGTTATTGTTTAACTTGGCCTATTGGATTACGACTTGGATTTGTTTACGGTTTGTGAACTGGACTTCTGCTGTGTGCCACCTTGCCGCCTTTGAGTGTGGTGAGTGTTAGTGTGTTTTTGTTTAGCCTGGTCTATTGGATTGCGACTTGGATTGTTTACGGTTTGTGAATTGGACTTCTGTTGTGTACCACCTTGCCGCCTTTGAGTGTGGTGAGTGTTTGGTTTTGTTTTTTGTTTTTGGGCATTCCGGTTGAGCCAGTATGGCTTCTCCTGGACCTGCCCCAAAGCCCAAAAGGCCTCGTGAGTCTTTTGGTGCTCAGGAGTTTGTGGGTGACACGGTTTCTGGTGCTCAGGTTAAATCCTTGAGGGCGATCGAGTTGGTAACGGACTTCAGGGCTACGGAGAAGGAGCTTACAGATTGGATTGGGATTACTACCAATTGTGGTTCGAGAGCTGCTTCTTATATCTTGAAGCGAGTTGCTAACCTTAGTACAGTGGTGGACAAGCTTGTTGCAGAGTTTGTGGCGCTAGAAAAATCCTCGGACGCTGCGGCGCGCTTTGAAGGGCGTCTGGACAGGCTGTTGACTGTGGTTGAAACCAGGGACCGCTGGTTTGATGAAATGGACTTTGGCGATCCTGGTGCGGTTAATACTGCTGTCAAAGGTCTAAAGAAAGAGATGACTGATGGTTTCGATTCATTGGGCGCTGCTGTAGAGGAAATCAAGGGTCAAATGGAGAAAGTGGTGACGCGGATTGGCAGTGGTGAGGACTTTGGTCGGGTAATGCCTGGATCTGGACCCAGGAGCTATGCAGGGGCGCTTAGGAAGGAGCTGAAGCGTAATGCAGTTTTGTTGACGCCGACAATGGAATCAGGAATTGGATCCTCTGATGAAGCGGCCAAGGCCTTGGCGCAGGGGATTAATCCGGCTAATGAAGGTTGGCAGGTTGTGAGGATGAGGAGGAGGAACGACAAGGCTGTTGTGGTGGATTTAGCCACTTCTGAGGACTGCGAGAAGATTAGGGCTAGCCATAAGGTGAAGGATCTGGGTTTTACGGTTTCGGAGATGAAAAAAGTTAAGCCAAGGATTGTCATCAGGGGTGTTCCGGCGGACCGTTCGGATGAGGATGTAGTGGCTGACCTAATGACTGCTGTGGGTGAGGCTAAAACTGACTTTTTGAGTCGTTTCCGTCTATTGTACAAAATGGGTAGACCTGAGCAGAGGACTCGTGCATGGGTGGCTGAGGTCGCGCCGGAGATGTACAATAAGCTTACAAAAAGAGGATCTGTTGGAGTTGGATGGATTTCATGTAGGATCGAGGATTTTATTCAACCACAAAGGTGTTTTAGATGCCAAGGGTTTGGTCACACATCGATTGGCTGCAAACAAAAGAATAATGTTTGTGGACATTGTGGGAAGGAGGGGCACGTTCGTTCCCTGTGTCCTGACAAACTCTTACCAAGTGTATGCGGTACGTGCCGTCATTTTGGGAAAAATGTAGTTCATGAGGAAGGATCTATTGGTTGCCCGGAATATAGTAGGCTTAAAAAGTGGACGATCATGAATACTGACTATGGAGTCTAATTTCGAGTGCTTGTACTGTGGGCGAAATTTTGGAACCAATACCGGTAGGAGGCTCCACATTCGTCGAGCGCATCCCAGGGAGTTTAATCAGACTATAGAGGTGTTTGAGGCCAGGGTGAATTGGAGTGAGGAAGAGCTTAGATTGATGGCGAATTTGGAGTGCGAGCTCAGACGGAATAATGTAAAGAATGTTAATCAGAGGATTTTACTCAGCTTTCCGGGCAGAACGATTAATTCTATTAAGGGTGCCAGAAAGAAGCCAGTATATATTTCTCTTCTGAGGGAGATCTCTGTTGCTGACCAGCAGCAACATGCAGTGCAGAACGACGCATTGGACTCTCAGTCACAAAGGATGGTTTCACATGCAGTGTCGCCAGATGATGCCCTGCTGGTGCTTAAGAGGGCTTTGCTTGACTTTCTGGCCCACTCTGGTGATTTGGCTGTTAAATGGAACCCCCATATTATAGCTGATTTCTGTAATGCTGCCTTGAATGGCGTGCTCGATGAGGATGTGTTCTGGTTGTGGCTTGAGCTAACTTTTCCCCCGGATTTGGAAGAGTGGGATGAAGTGGCTGTCAGACCTGGGAGTGTAGGGGGGAGGAATTGCTATGGTGGAACCGTGCGTCGGAGGAATCGGAGGAGCGAATATGCGTATATTCAGAGGTTATGGACTAAGGATAGAAAAGCGGTGGTAGACAGAATTTTAGAGGGTACCTATAGTCGCGGTTCTGTTGGCCTGCAAGAGCTTGATGAGTACTGGGGGAGGGTTATCTGTGCCCAGTCCAGGGAGTGGAATGAGTCCTTATTAGCGGTTACTAATCCGCTACTTGTTGAATTGGTGAATGTGGTGGCTCCTGATGAAGTTAAACGTTATGAGCCTGAGATGCGCTCTGCGGCTGGACCTGATCATCTGTCGGTGCGAGAATGGAGGGGTGTTCCCTATGCGATTAAGGCTGCGCTTTTTAATTGCTTTTTGCTCTTGAGTAAGGTACCTAAAGGTCTCTGTGTCGCACGACTGACGTTGATACCGAAGAAGGAATCCCCGGTTGGTGCGGCTGATTATAGACCCATTGCAGTGGCCTCTGTGATACTAAGGCATTACCATAGATTGTTGGCTGGTAGAATGAGTGCGGTGGTTCGTTTTCATCGTTCACAGAGGGGGTTTATTGCCGGCACAGATGGAATTGCCCAATCGGTAGTTTCCTTAGATGGCATCCTTAAGGATTCAATTAAGAAGAAGCGCGAGCTGCGAGTGGCGATTCTTGATGTGACCAAGGCCTTCGATTCGGTTAGCCACCGGGCGTTGGTGGGAATTTTACGAGCCCGTGGCTTCCCTGAAAAGTTTGTCGGCTACATCGAGTTTTTGTACAACCACTCAAGGGTTTTTGTTGAGGGTCTTGATGCTCCAAGGCGTCTCCATAAAGTTGGAAGGGGAGTCAGACAGGGCGATCCGTTATCACCGTTGTTGTTTAACTTGATGATGGACTTTGTGTTGGAGCGTCTTTCGGCAAATATCGGCTATTGGTATCGGGGAGCGAGGGTTACGTCACTGGCGTATGCTGATGATCTGGTTTTGGTGGGATCATCCAAGATTGGACTTCAGATGTTGCTGGATTCGGCTATGGTCAATCTGCGTAAATTAGGTTTGGAGATTAATCATTCTAAGTCGATGACGTTGTCTCTGTGCCCTGTTGGACGAACCAGGCAACTTAAAATAGTGACTGACAACTGCATGACGATTGGTGATGCTCCAATTCGATCCCTTGATATCGACGAGGAATTCCACTACTTGGGCATCCCGATGATGTACAGTGGGATGACCAGTGCTCCAATCGATTTGGATCCTCTTTTGGCCAATGTTGATGGTGCGCCTCTTAAACCGTCGCAGAAGTTGGACGTGGTTCGGACATTTCTGTTGCCGAAGTTTTACCATTCTCTGGTGTTTAGTAGTCATGGTGTGGTTCAGTTGAAGAGGCTGGATATTAGAGTGAGGCACTACATCAGGAAGTGGTTGCACCTGCCACATGATGTTCCAAATGGTTTTATCCACGCTGCTTGTCGTTTTGGGGGTCTCGGTGTGTGCTCCTTGGCTTACTGGATACCATACTGGAGGTCTGTGAGGATTGGAAGAGCGAGGAATGAGCTGTATGGTGATGAGGGACAAGAGCAGGTTTTGCAGACAAGGACTGAGAGGAGGAAAGCTGTGGCTGATCTCTTGTATGGTATGGTTGATGGAAAGGAATTGAGGCACGCTAGTGATGTGCCCTCTTCTACCAATTGGCTGAGGACTGGTACCGCGGTCTCAGAACGAGAGTTTGTTCAATTTTGTAGACTTTGGATAGGTGCGATACCGACTAGAATTAGGTTATCGAGAGGCAGACGGGCCGCCATGGCTCATATGTGTCGGTATGGATGTGGTGCAACCGAAACCTTGGCGCACATTGTTCAGGATTGCCTAAGGACTGATGGCGGTAAGTCTCTCAGACATAATGCCTGTGTTTCGCTGTTGGTCTCTGCATTTACATCGGGGGGTTTTAACGTTATGCAGGAGCCGTTAATTGAGGTTGATGCCAGGATCTATAAGCCTGATCTGGTGATTGGGAAAAATAATATGGCTTATGTGATTGATCTGCAGGTTGTCAGTGGTGCTGTCGGTCTTGAGAGAGAGAACCAGAATAAGACTCTCAAATACAGTGGTCCCGAGTTGTTATATGAGGTGGCATTATTAATGGGTGTTCCCAGATGTAACGTCCAGGTTCTTGGGGTAACCCTCACCTGGAGGGGAGTGTGGTGTAGATCCTCCTACTTGGGCCTGTTGGGCTTGGGAGTTCGGAAAAATGTGTGCGATTGGGTGACTGAACGGATTTTGCGGGGATCGCATATTTCTTGGTCCGTTTTTTCTAGACGGTCATAGGATTAATAGGTTGGAATAGGTTTAATTGAATTTGGTTGTTTTAATTATTCTAGAATTAGGCTAGGGGCCAACTCACTTTAGTTCCTTGGAACTATGGGGAAACCCAGTGGTGTAGAGCCACCACCAGAATTAATTAATTAGAGGGAGATAATCGTGTTTAGTTTTGTAGTTATTATTATATACGTCTGGCTAGCTCCAAACTAATTCACTAGCCAAATGCCTCGTCATCTAATTAGTGACGCGCATGAATGGATTAACGAGATTCCCTCTGTCCCTATCTACT
>NW_019393098.1:0-8919 GCF_000648675.2 Cimex lectularius
ATACATATAAATATATTATAATTATAAATATAAATATGTATGAATCATTCTTTTTTTAATTTGAAACTAAAAACAATATAAAATGGGTAATTATCTAAAATACGAAATGAAAATTAATTGCAAAGTTAAATTTAAATTATACATAAAACCAAACGGTTCGTCTATTAATTCGAGATTTTTTTAAAAATATAACATACTTGCTTTATTGACCAATTATTTGCAAATTTCTCAGGCACAGTTAGACCAATTTGACTCAAAAATGTCTGTTGTATCCCAAATTGTAACATTTTTTTCGAACTGTAGATTCTCACAAACTGTACATTGTTTTTAAAAATCCCTTAATTATCATAACTTGACTATCATAAATAATCTGCTTAATTATTCGAAAAAGTAATTATCAAAATCAAAATTATTTATATTCCAAAAAAAGCGTACTTTTATGCGTTTAAACGTGATTTCACATGTTAGGCAAATAAATAAAAACAAAGGTCGTATTTATATGGAATACATTTAGACCCAAATGGATTTTTACCATTCTCATGATACCTAACGTTGAAATGGTAACATCTATACTGAAATGTCTACGAAGTGAAGACCTCGAAAATTTTAAAAGTATTCCTATCAATTTAATTTCATATAAGAGTTTTGCATAGTATAAGTCAGTTTCTTCAATTTCAACATGATGAATAATCTTACAATTAATTAAGGTTTTCAGTTGGGATAAAAAAGTCACTGGCACGAGCGGGATTCGAACCCACGATCTTCGGCTTGATACGCCGCTGCTCTGCCCCTTGAGCTATCGTGACCTCGATCCACTCGGACACCAGCTTCCCTTCTCAACCACACCTTTTGAATTTTCCCTCCTTTTTGCCATTATCAAATGTCGTGTAATCAATTTGATTCTCGGCGACACATGAAATGGCCACGGAGAGCTTTAGTGAAGTATCCTTCATTTTAAACTTATTAAATTCACTAGTTTCGTGGTCCGCTTGACCAAGTAATTGTAAGATATTAATTGGTCAAGCGGACCACGAAACTAGTGAGTTTAATGATGAATAATGATTATTCGGAGATCGTCAGATGCGGTCTGGTTTGACGTTGGTTTAAAAAAAAACATTTTCTTTATCGTGCCACGTTTCGAGCTTTATTGAGATCATCTTGAGGGCCTGGGATTTATAAACATTGTTTGAATTTTACAAATAGATGTAGGAGTGAAAAAATAAATTTATACAATGCTAGAAATTTTAGATTAAAAAAAATAAAAAATAAAATGAATTTATACTATGCTAGAAAATTTTAGATTTAGAAAAAATGTATACAATGCTAGAAAATTCATTTTATTTATTTATTTTTTAGTGAGTATAAATACTTTGATTTAATCTAAAATTTCGAGCATTGTATAAATTCATTTTTTCACTCCTACATGTATTTGTAAAGTTTAAACAATGTTTATAAATCCCAGGCCCTGAAGATGATCGCAATAAAGATCGAAACGTTGGCACGATAAAAAAAAATATTTTTCTAAAACCTACGTCACACCAGACCGTATCTCACGATTTCTGAATAATCATTGACTAACGGTCACCAAACATCACACGTGATGAATAATTGCAGACCCATTTTAGACATGTGGAACGGTGATGTTTTAATCACCATCAAGTAATTTTGTAGATATAACAACGATTTAGAAAATTGACACAATATGTGACTCCCACAATTAGTAGCATTGGTAAGTTGACACCCTGTATAAATAATGCCTACCATATAGCATGGACGAAGGGTCACACCACGAACTATTTTTTCTTCAATTTGAAATTTTATGGTTTGTGCCGGAATTGGAACCCACTAACTCGAGCGTGGCAAATACGACTCAGATGACCTAATCACTCAGCCAGCGCGGTCCAATAGGTCTGAGAATGCATGAAGCTCCTCAAAATTGATACCTCTATGTGGTGAATAATTTCACTAACAATAAAATAATATGTCCAGGTTACAAGTTTATTTAACAGAATATTTCAGTTACGTAACTGCAATAAGAATTTTATTAGTGAGGTCAACTTCTATTTGAAACCTGTTTCACAATAGTGCTATTATTAACGTATGTCAATCCACGATAATGAAATGGTATGGTATAAAGTTTCTAATGTTCACATCTGTTGGAATGAGTGACCAATTTAATTAAACTAATTAACATTAAATGCACTGACCGTAACAGAGATAATTGGGTGTAACAAAGATGAGCAAATTTGGGATATCAGTTGGAATACATCACAATTAAATTCAGAACACATGTTATTGACTTCAAAATGGGTTTGATTTAATTAAAATTTAAATCTCTTTTCTTTTTAGTACGTAATGAAAATGAAACCAAAGTTAAAGATAATAAAAGATTATTTTATTATTTTACGCATGTTTTTTTTATTGGGGACGTTACGTACCTTCTTTTTACACTGATTATAAACGCTTATTACAGCGTCTGACACAGAACAGCTTTATTTAGTCATGTTTTAGCCTTGGAAAACGATGTGGATGTTCAAAATTGATAATTTTGCGCCAACAGCAACGCATTTTGCAGTTCGATAAAATTTGTTTGGTAATTCCGTAGAGGCGACCGCCCGTTCCGATGAGTTTGTTCGCCTCTGCATTAATTTTAAACCAATTACTTTTTCATGTCTTTCAGTTCGACAGAAAAGTATGTTTATTTCCAGAAAATGTGTGGTGAATAGTGACCCTTAATCGATAATTATTTAGAAATCGTGAGATGCGGTCTGGTGTGATGTAGGTTTCAGAAAAACATTTTCTTTAACGTGCCAACGTTTCGAACTTTATTGAGATCATCTTCAGGGCCTGGGATTTACAAACATTGTTTACATTTAACAAATTCATATTTCCACATCCAAAATGTATTTGTTAAATGTAAACAATGTTTGTAAATCCCTGGCCCTGAAGATGATCTCAATAAAGATCGAAACGTTGGCACGATAAAGAACATGTTTTTTTGAAACCTACATCACACCTGACCGCATCTCACGATTTCTAAATAATTTCCAGAAAATGTTGACAGGCTTTTATTTATTTTGGTTTGTTCATGGCTAATGTCGACCTATGAAATGATAAATATCATTATGTTTCTTTATATTGAGAAAAAGTGGTATGACATTATGCTTCAGAAACCCTTTTTGTAAAATTAATCCTTTTTAATTTCAAATTAACTCTTTCTTCAAAGCAATAAAAAACATAGGAGATAGTACGAAATATAAGCATGTAAATTAAAATTCTGGTATATTTTTAATGTTTGTATGAATATACAGGGTGTTACATGGTTAAATGTCAATACAGCCACTGGTGGATTCACTACATAGTAATACAGTGCCCCAAGAGTTTCTATTTACACTTTTTCCTGAGACATAAACATTTTCTTGGTTTTAGTCTAAAATCATGTTTTTACATAAAAGAAGATAATTAAGAATGGTACTATTATTAATCAAATTAACCTTTCTTAATTACAATCTTTTTAATTTTAAATAAATATTTTTTAATTTCAATTCATTCTTTTTACCTCAAATTACTGCTTTTAAATATTAAATTAATCTTTTTTTATTTCAAATTAACATTATCTTTAAAGCATAAAGAAATTCAGGCGATGGTATGAAATATTTGCATGTACAGTAAAATTCCTGTATATTTGCGATTTTTTTGTATAAAATAATTGGGCCTTTAGAAGTCAATATAAAAATTAATTACAATAGAAACATTAATTTATATGACATTAAATATAAAAATGAAGCATTCTTCTTTTAATTTGAGAATTTAAAAAATATAAAATTAGTTTGTATCCACAAAACCGAATGAAAATAATTACAATAACAATTAAGAGTTATATAAAATTAATTTTTTAATTTAAAATTGACCCTTTCTTTAAAGAGTTAAAAAAAAACTTTAGTTATATCAAAATCTGTTTTTCTGAAAATTCTCAATGGGCAGAAGAAGGATAATCTTTCGGTTCAGACAGGATTAATCAAATTAACCCGTTACTTCAACGTAACCGTTTTAAATTTAAAATTACACTATTTAGCTTTAAATCAACCCTTTTTAATTTTAAATCGCCCTTCTTTAATATCATATTTACAGTTTTAATATCAAATTAAACTTTTATAAATTTAAACTAATACATTAACTTAAAATTGATTCTTTTAAACTTCAAATTAACCTTTTCTTTAAAGCATTAAAAAAAGCGTAAGAGATGGTACAAAATATCTGCATGTTACCCTAAATTCCAATATATTTACGAATTGTTTAAAATATAAAATAATTTCCTCTTAGAAGACTTTTGTAATGATAAAGGTCGTTTTTCTTTGATGTTAAAGAACGTTATTATTGAAAGGCTTAAATTATTTGCCCACACAATTCAAATTTCAACTGGCAGACGACTAGATCATGCCATTACAAGTATTATTTTGCTATTTTGTAAAAAAATGTAATATTTTGTTTTCTTTTCTAAATATACTTTAAAAAAAAAATTCAAATTTCAATTTAACCTATGCTGAGGACAAAACTCATCCCTGTCTCTACTTAATCGTAAATGTCTTTACTTTTAAAATAGGGTTTAACCAGCGAAAACGTAAAAGTCTGCACATTTAAACCAAAAAACATATCGGCTAAATTTTTTTTAGAACTTAATCACCATGACACCTTTTGTTATTACTTTTCGTGTGGTGAAGGAACCTTATGTAAAGGATAAATAAAAAATCTTCCAATTTCCTTGATTGCACAGTCAGAATTACAATGCTTCAAGGGGATCGAGTTTTGAATCATGAGACATTCAAACGCAACACTTAATTATATAGATAGGATCAGTTTTAAAGTTCGCAAACTGTAATAAACAACCATGGACGTCTATCATTGCCCAATTCGATAAGGAGTACGAGAAATTCTCATAATAGTAAATGTTATACGGCTGAACGAAACAGTTACTTATGACCAACTATTTGAAAGTAACAAAAAAATATAAATATTATTGATTTATCGAAGAATTAGTTTTATGTTGCTTATGTGGATTCCGTGCCAAACGTCACCACATATAAAACGATCTGCTGCAGGAAGTGGAAGGTAATTCATTTAAATGGAACGGAGTATTTTGCGTTTGAGGTTAAAGGACACAAAGTTGGATTTTACATTTATTTTAATTTTATATTTATTGAACCAAGGTTCTAAGGTAAGTCGGTTGTTTTCAAGGAAGGACTGCTGTATGCTCAATATGACGTGTATATGTTGAAAAACCTAGGATGCTCCCTAATGGAATACTATTTAAGATAAAACGGATCAGAAAAGTATTGAAGTCAGTATTTGACGCGTGGGATGAAAAATTTGAGTTTTAAAACACTGAAAGGTGTACTTTGCGTATGGGTTTAAAGGACACCATGTTCCTAAGGAAAATATCGAACTGCAAGGATAGGATACAGGTTTTCAGGGAGGTTTGCTGTATCGCCGGCAAAAGTGCGGTTGAGTGTGTTATAGTCCCCGTGTATATGCTGAATAGCAACAGTTTCCATAAACACTGGAGTATACAATTGAACGGAAATTTTGACGGTGCCCTTATACTAGCCGAATTATTTCATTATAAAACCAATATCGCTTATATAAAAGAATTTTACTTTACATCCTTACGTTTTATACACCTTATTTTTCAACGCTTTAGAGAAAAGGTTAATTTAAAATTAAACCTAATACACTCTTTGGAAATTTTTTTAATTACATTTATTTGGTATTTAAAACTACAAATGATGTATTAAGTAAATATGTTCGTATATGTTGAATTATCATTTGAGGCTCTTGTAGGAGAAGTTGCCCAGTGGTAACACGCCTCACAGAAATATCTTGTTCATTCTTCACACAATGAGAAGGTCTCGGTAGCCATAATTGATGAGTCCCTGATGTACAGAGGCTTGCTTTGGATAATGAAAAGTGAGAGTCGGTTGAAAAGAAATTAAAAGCATTGAAACGCGAGAAAAACAGAGAAAATAAAATAAATGAAAGAGAGGGCTGGCGATGACTAATGTAGTTTGTTTTATTAAATTAATTAATATTCACTTGAATTCACAGAATAACAAAGACAGTGAAGATGACGAAATGCCGAATCGCGCCTGACAGACCAAAATCATTGATCAAATTCAGTTCACTACCCTACAGGCCACGGAAGAAATTTCACAAATACAATAATTGATTATATACACAGTAAAAAACCGAATGTGCCCAAAATGAATAGTCGTTAATACAGTAAAATGAAAAATATTCTAGTCAGATTTCCAATAATAACTCATCCTTTTTTTAGGTTGTATATTTGAGACCGTAGTCGGATATTAACGATAATTACAATAGGAAAAAATAGTCGAGTCTAACATATGAAATGTTCATATAACGAACGTTAATTGATAATTTACATCTCTCAGTGTGTAAGTTTGTTCATGTTAATTTTCGCTACACTGGCCCGGAGGGTGGACGTGGTACACTCTCATCCCACGTCGGACCGGTGCGTGAAAAAAAAAAAAAACAAAAAACAACGAACAACCATCTCTCCAGGTGCATTTGGGTTCAGGCATAAAATAATATACCGTACGGTAACAAAGCCCTATCAGCTTTCACTGTGAGAGGGCACGTAAAAAAGGCGATCCCTTCAACGTTTACCGGGCAATTATTAATGTAAACTGTAAGAGCCACCGCCGCTGGCCCGTATCCGGCCCCTCTTTCCTTCATACGTGGTCTTACATGAATTATAAACACGGCCTACCATCACAAAATTACACCACGACTAAATACAACGCAGATATTAATTTTTAACAAACAAAATTTGAACTTTGACGCTTGAAGAAGTCTCAAAGTTAAAATAAACATGAACGCGTTCTTAAGATATTCTTACATCAGAATTTATGATGGGACATGTCTGCTATATTGATTCTCGTATTCATTCAATGGCTATGAAATCATAAATCTAAATATAACATCAGTTCTTCTAAAGTTTATCTAGCAGAAATAAAATACATTTTTTTAAATTCATTTTCGACCCCACAATAGTCAGTTTTTCTTTCTGTAATTACATTATTATACTTCAACACAGTGACCGCCGGACTGGCACTAAGTAAACCAAATTCAGCCAAAATAGCAGGCATTTCACAGAATGTTGATTAAAAAATTTCCCGCACTACACATATAAAGATTGGTGCATTTTTTTAACGCACGATTGGAAAAACGAATGCATTTGTTGAAAATAGAATCTGTTGCTATTTTTTTAATTTAAAATAACTTTTTGGTATATACTGAAATAATTAAATTCCAACCTTGTAATCTTAAAGAAGCTAATAAATAAATTTCGTCAAAAAAATAAATTAAAAAAAGCTTATAGCTATGTAAAGCTTCAAACTTCAATTTTATTCCCAGAAATTAACATATTAAGCAGTTTTGTTCGCTCGGCTTTACATACATTTTATTTGTTACTAGCTGATTTATTTAATTACAGAAATATTTTTTGTATGAAGGAATTATTTTATTAACACATTAACATTGGAAAATTTGATTTTTTTTTGAAAATTTACAAAGAAAATTGTTTTAATTATACGTATAAGAAAATTGCACCAGAAAACATTAACCAGGTTGGTTGTCCATTGTTATATTAATGCGTAGAAAAATGCACTACAATGTATAGCATTTTTCTGTCATTAACCAAACTAACCCTTTTTAATTTCAAATTAAACCTTTTTTAATTTCAAACTAACACTGTTTAATTTCAAATTTTTTTAAAATTAATTAATATATTTTTAGGGCCGGCAAACTCATCGCCAGCCCCCTCTTCCTTAGGTTTACATCAGTTTTCTTATTTTCTGGCGTATTAATACTGCTAATTTTTTTTTCTGTTTCTCCAGCTGAGTTTCGACTGTAGTACAACGAACTCTCCTTCTTCTTTGTCCTAATGCTAGCCTCTTTTTACCGCAGAACCTCGTCATTTGTGGATAAAGTAAGACAAATGACAAATATAAATACAGACAAACAAGAAAAAAACATGATAGTCTGGTAGCATTCACACTATCTCAGACTCGATATTCCTCGGGGTGATTGAGTATAAACCTCTTCATTCACCCTAATAAATTACATTCGCACATTCATTCAATTTACCCCAGTGTACTTGATAATTCTCAGGGAAATTGGCGGTAAGCAAACTTTCACGCTATTAATTTACACTCACACATTCATTCGCACTACCCTAAAGCACTCGATATTCCGCAGGATAATTGGGAATAAACCCTTCCATTCAGGTTAAGAAATTGCATAATAAGTTACATTAAATTACACATCTCAAATCATTCACAGTACCCCAGAGTACTCGATAATCGTATAGTTATTTGGGGGATAAGCCCTCCATTCACGCAAATAAATACATTCGTTGCAATAAATAATACGTAATAATATGTGCCTGCTGCCATGCCTCAAGGCTATGCTTTTTAATTTCAATTTTTTTAAAGTTCAAATTTCTCTGGGGACCGCGGTAGCCGAGTGGTTAGCATGAGAGACTCTCACGCAGCGGCCGTGGGTTCGATTCCCACCGTCGCCTCTGACCCTTTTTTCACGATAACCCCTCCCCAATTTGAACACACATATAACAAATTAACTTTTTTTAACTTCAAACTAACCATTTTAAAATTAACCGTTTTTACATTAATTTAACCCTTTCCCATTTCAAAATAACCCTTTTTAAATCACTAAAGAAACATAGAAGAAGTGCATATATAAGCATGCAAAGCAAAATTCCTGTTTATTTGATGTTTGTTTAAATATACAATAATTGGGCAAAAATAATTCTTATAAGACCATATGGCAATTAAGTGCAGTTAAATTTATAAAATATACAAAAATTAATTACAACTAAAT
>NW_019393100.1:0-8471 GCF_000648675.2 Cimex lectularius
TGAGTAATCCTGTAAACGTAAACAGAATATTTTATATAGATTTTTTTTAATGAAAACTTAAAATCCTGCATTATTTTCCGGACAACCCGATATCTTATAGTAAATTTAGCATTCTTTCAAATGGTGTACTTGGATTTGTTGTACTCTCAACATTTTGGAAGTTGTAAGCGTTTTTATGTGGCAAGGTAATGAAAAGTTGAAAAAACCTAAAGTGATGAGTATCTTCAAAATAGAGAACTTTCCGAAAATTTTCTCCTGGGTATTTTTTGCTCCAAACGAAGAATAGAATAGACTATTTAATTCCTATATTACAGGTTGGCTTAATATCCTACCAATTGGATAAAAACCTAACATAAATATTCATCCTTTCTTTTTTCTTAATAATAGTGATTAGTTTGACTAATGTTAAAGTTAAAAAGTGTCAGCCTTTTTACGACCTTATTTCCTGACTATTATTGGACTTAGTTGACTATGAATAGGGATCTCAGCCTGCATAATCCTTCACACCAAGAAAGGACTAGTTCCGATGTTCTGCTGTTTCGTCCTTCCTCCTGGCCCAGGCTTGTTTCTGCCTTGGAGTCTCTGTGGTCTGCAGTCCAACTATCATTCTCGCCCTGACATACACTTTCTCCCTTAATACTATCTCAACATTGTTGATGTGAGGTGTGTGATGTTATTAGTCTTTGATAATTATCAAGCGAAGTAAAAACAAAGTATATAATTCCTATATTACAGATCGGCTTAAT
This sequence comes from Cimex lectularius, assembly GCF_000648675.2. Taxonomy (NCBI): domain Eukaryota; kingdom Metazoa; phylum Arthropoda; class Insecta; order Hemiptera; family Cimicidae; genus Cimex; species Cimex lectularius. The sequence goes on from NW_019393100.1 coordinate 747, forward strand.
ATCCTACCAATTGGATAAAAACCTAACATAAATATTCATCCTTTCTTTTTTCATTAGTTTGGCTAAGAGTGTCATGCATATGTGATTTCTTTGCACTCGGCCAGTACCAGCCTGGTTATCAATGCCAAAAGTTTTAATTACCAATGATAGACTTCAATGAAGGCTTTTTGATTAACTTTTTCACACACCTGGAATACAATCCCATTGAACTGAGGACATAATCTGATGGACTGTGTTTTTGGTAGTTTGATCTGCTACAAAAAGATTCGCTGTGTTCATTACTTGTGAAATGCCATCTCAGGTTAACCATTTTCATGAGGTGAAACATTTCGCAACATAGAGGCGAAACAAGGTGAGCTATCAGTTGCTCGAGACAAGCATTCCATTTATAATTACCCAAACCGCTGCATCATGACGATACTTTATGTTAACAAGAAAAACGAACAAAGAAAATGCCGTTGGTAGGTCAAAGAATAATTTCCTCGGCGAACCCCATTAGAATTTCCATTTTCTCTTTAAGAGTACCAACAGTTTGTCCCATTTCGATGCTAATTTCCTTCCATGCATCCTCTCTCTTGTTCTTATTCTGATGAGTTTTATCTTCAGCATCCCACAAAAATCAATAAGTACATTCGTATAAGTTGTATGTACTCCCGGTTCATTCTCATACTCAAGACAAGTGCATTTACATGGAGCGAAACAAACAATGGGAAACACTTTGACACGCACTAAAAAAAAACCCGACAGCTTGTCAGTTCACCCCGAAATATCCTCGCACCAATTTCACTGTCCCTGCTAGGTCTCCACAATACGAGATAAGTTTCATGAAACAGTTGCACGAGTGGAAACTCAGCTTTGGAAACTGTTGTTAATGTCCTGTGCTTGATAAGTGAGTGAATATCGAAGTATTGTGCCATTCACTTTTCACCTGCTAATTTAGAAATTTTATGAGTTTTCAGAGAGCCAGATAAATTTTTTAATTTTCCAAACTAAACAACAAAGTTTTCCACAGTTTGTTTGATTATTAACTCTTTTTTTCTGTTATGAGAGATCTTCTTTATATAAACTTCTATCATCATTAAATTTTAAACAACAAAACTATATAAATAAACTAAATAATTTTTCTTTACACCATTAATAATTTAATAGTGAATAATATAAAAACATATAAATTATAAGATGAAGTTAGTGCTACATCTATTTTTGGTCTTTTATTGTTGGTTTATTAAATCCTTTTTTTAAATTCTTTTTTGTTTAATTATTGAATTTAAGTTCTTTAAACTATAAAGAAGGGGCCAAGTGTTCATGGTGTTAACCTGCAACTCATCATGGTGAGCCCGTTTTTTAAATTATTTATTATTATTATTTTTGTGAGGGTATTTCAATGACGAGGTAATATGAACCCTCAGAGTGCCAGGATCTAAAAAAAATTGTCAGGTTCGAACACAGAGCCCCACTGGATTTACCTAAACAATTGCGGCCACCTTGAGTCCAAGGTTTAAACCAAGAATACTTACAAACAATGAGCATAGTTGCAAGAAAAATTACTAAAATTTTATCTATGTTTCTAATTATAACATATGTCTTTTTTGAAATGAGGATTTGAAGTTTGTGGTGGAAAATAATTACTGTTTTTAATTTACAGGTTAATGAATGGTCACGTAAGATCAGGAAAGAGTGTTTTGCACTGGAGAGGCAGATAAGAAGTATATTTCAAATATGCACTTCATTCAGTAGAGGGTTTTATTCTATTTTACTTTTAGGTATTCAGAGGGAAGAAGATAAGGTAAAAAGTTCAATGCGTGAAGCCGCCAAAAAGGGAGATCGAGCAGTATGTACTATTTTGGCGAAGGAGGTCATCCGATCTAGAAAAGCCATCACAAAGATACATACATCCAAAGCACACCTTAATTCAGTTCAGCTTCAAATGAAGAACCAGTTAGGTAAGTGGAAATAACTTAGTTTAATTTGTACGGTTGAATTGTTCGATTTTACAGCGACGCTTAGGGTCAGCGGATCGCTTCAGAAATCAACCGAGGTGATGCAGTCTATGCAAAGATTGGTCAAAGTTCCTGAAGTTGCTGCAGCCATGCGCGAGCTGTCAAAAGAAATGATGAAGGCTGGAATAATTGAAGAAATGCTGGAAGAGACGATGGACGTGCTTGAAGATGGGGAAGAAATGGAGGAAGCGGCGCAAGAAGAAATCGACAAGGTCGGTTAAAAACAAGTGACAACATAAATTTTGCAGTTTTTGTAGGCTCTCTGCCACCTCAACACAATATTACACAATTTTATGATTCAAAGGTCTTATGGGAGTTGACGCAAGGGACCCTTGGAAAAGCGCCTGCGGCCGTTACTGAAGTGCCTGGTACATCAAGTGTCAAGGAAGAAGCAGCAGCTGAAGATGATGACGAAGATCTAGAAGAAATGCAAAGCAGGCTTGAAGCGCTTAAGAGCTAGGTTTGCTTCTACTTGGAAATGTTCTATAACTGAAAATTACTTTTATAGATAGGAGGCCATTAGTATCAGCTAAAGTTGACATTTTAATGAGATATTGTTCACCTATAAAGGTAAACAGAAGCTGCTTTATATTTTTGTGTCTTTTATCATGTTGATCATTGGAAATATATAAAATGAACAAAAAAAAAGAGAAAAAGTCACAAGAGATTATTTTATTATAAAATTGTATATAGTATAAAAGTTATATTTTTATTTAACTTTTTTTTTTGCTTAAGTATTATCAATTTTAATACTATTTTCACACAGTATTATTAAGCTGTTATGAATTAATTTTTAAATTTTAGATGTCTTTTTCTCCCTAATTTCCCAGATATTTAGTATAATAATCTTTCTTTTCCCTTTGGAAAATTTAGTTACCAGTTAACTTTCTTTGTTCAAAATTAAAGCACACCTATAAAAATATATATGTAATAAAAGATAAAAAATGCTGTTCCTAGTCAAATTCTTAACTGAGGTACATTTTGTAATAATACATAATGTTTTTAATTGTTAAACTTATTTTGTTCAAATAAAACAAGCATAACCATACTTTAAAGTTTCCAATCTTTGCCCAATGATCATCCTTTATTATTACGAAATGCAAAAATGTTTTATTACGTAGAATATGCTAAATTGTTTGTTATCTCTGTAAAATTTTCTTTTATTATTCGTGGTAATTTATAACAGGACATTTCTAAGATCTGAATGCATAACGTTTGGGTTTGCAGTTAGTTGTTTCCGATTCATTTTGGTCTTTCAGGCAGATTGAAATGATCCGGGACAGTTTGGCTACATAAATTGTTCTAACATGATGACGAAAGGTCGATTCGTGTTAGACCAAAATGATAAGAAACAACTCAGCCAACCATTAATGTTGAGTGTAATCAAGCTACAGCCTTGAAGAACTCAAGAGGAAATCACAAATAGAGTTTGCACAAAGATAGCAAGTTGAATAAAGTGCTCCTTTTTGTTTGTGAACAACCAGTGAACCAGGTATACCAAGCATAAGATATTAATGGATATGAGAACAGACTGCCTGGCTGACTGAGAGTATGTAAATCTGTGCACCTTTTATATTTTTCTTTATTAACTCCTGTGCACAGAATTGTATTGCAAGACCTAAGCTTGTAAAATTGTCGGGATTAGTATAAGGGGCTTTCATGAACACTGGATCAGGGTATGTTCTTGAAGAATAAAGCAAATTCAGTTTTTACTGCCTGTTTGACTTTATTGCTTTATTCTTTAAGACCATACATTGATCCAGAGTGTTCATGAGTGAAAAAAGTGGACAATACTTCTAATACTGAAAATAGAAGCTTTCACAGGGACTTTGAACACCTACTCCCTATTTCATCTTCCATCCATCTGTGTACCTATAACTGAAACTTGGGGCTACCTTTCTTCCAAAATATTTTCTTTGAACCCCAACTTTTCCTACAAAGGTGTTTATATCTAAAAATGGAAATTTTCACTCCCTGTGTGGTTTTATATAGTTGTTGATTCCGAGAAAGTCTTTGGTCAAATATGATGCCAAAAAAGGACTACAACTCCATTTACATTTTACCAAAAAGGCCTACTCCTTCTAGGGCCTTTTGTTTGGCCAAGAAGTAATATTTACTCATTTAAAGAAATGTTGAAATGATAATGTATAATTAAAAGCCAAATTGATTATAATTAATCAATAATTTGTAATTTTGAAGAAGTACAGTATTTCTATGCTTTATAAAATGGTTTTCCAAGCAAAAGAGTCAATGACAATAATTATTCTGTATTTAAAATTTGGTGATATCATTGTTCTTCTTTCTCTTTTTATTATTTTTGTCTTATTATATTTGGTATATAAAAATTAAGTTTAATATCAAATATGCAGTTAATGCTGAGAAGGTGTATTTTTAAAGGAATTCTTCGATCTATTATTTTATTTTTTTATTTTTTTAAGATTGCTTCTGCTTTTGGAACATTATTAGTGCAGTGCGTTTAATGTTGAATGAATAAAATGGAATAATTTTATTCCAATTTAAGAAGTTTATGCAAATTCAGAGAAATAAAATATAAGCAGGGGGAAATTTTTTTTAAAAAGTACCGCCCTCTGTATTCTGTGAATCTCAACCGCCCTGTTATAGTCGAGGTTTCTTCACAGGTTGTGTTAATAAATTGACAAAACTATTTGTTTTGTAAGTTTTACTTGCCCTAGGGACTTTTTCTCGGGGGGAAAATCCTTCGGCAGTTTTCCACACATTCCAGGATGAAAGAAAAGCCAAAGGAAACTGAGGTCAAGGAGACCAAAGTCAGGAAAAAGAAACCTGTTGAGTAAGTTTTTCTCGTATGTTTGTATTTATTTACAGTTGAATTTTCTACTTGAGTCTTCAGGATAATTGAAAGATTGATTTAAAAAGGCGAGTCCACTTAAATCAAACATTATTTCAACTTTAACTAAATATTTATTGAATTAACTTCACACTCTTGTCTAACAATGTTATCCTTTTGATCCTTCACTGGAATCATTTAAACGTAATACCTGCATCTTAATATTTGTTTGACAGTCCTTTGATGAAAATGATGAAGTGTACAATTTTGATCCGATGAAAGCATTTTACAGCCGGCGAAACCACTCGTTTGGTTTGCGAGTTGAAACAAGATCATACACACTAAGGAGACTCTGCCGAGGTGCGCATAATACATGTCTGCAGTCAGCTGGGGTGCAGATCAACCTTAACTAAACATAAACAGCATTCTTTTCTTTTACAAAAAGAAGAAAAATAGATCATATCACCAAAATGACAGTGATTGCTGAAAAATGAAGTCAATTATCTAGTATTTACACTAGATAAACACTAATATTCAGAGAACATATTGGCACCGCTACAGAAAAGGCCGCATATGCTTTAATGTTGTGCAGAAGGACAGTAAAAAAGACTGGGAATGTTGACCAGAAATTCTGCTCTGGATGCACTCCATGATTGTAGGATTGTTCCTCATATGCGGTGCATTTGCCTGTGATAAAGTTAAAACAAAGAACTAAAACAATAAGTAAATAAATTCAGAGGCTCACCTGGAGCGATGAGGACATGTCCATATCTGGTATGAAGAAAAATTAGGACTAATCCCCCTCCACCAGGTAATAAGGACTGCAAGGAAAACTCATCATCCCTAGAGACAAAATATATTTTAAACAAAACTTTCAGACAAACTTATGCACCAAAAAGAGTATATATATTACGCAGGGTGGGCGGCCAAGACCCGAGGGGTTAAATGCTTGGGTAGACTTGTTCCCCATCCCGGTCCGGGACTTGCTCAGCTCACATGTCCTGCATAAACCTCTTGGACTTGTTCACAAACCCCAAAATTTTGGACCATTTTATCTCTGGAAATGATTTGGTGATGTCCTTTCCTTCAAAGATTTCAAATCTAGACCTAGCAAACCTATCACACTCTGCGAGGTAGTGCCTTGCCGTTTCTTCTTTTATTTCGCAAAAACGGCAAAAGGGGGGTAAGATACCCATTATGAAGAGGTCAGATCCTATCAGCCTTCTAATTCCCTTCCTTGAGTTAGAGAATAGCCATTTCGATTCTGCTGGTTTGATCACCTTAACAAACTCTTTTGATTGCCTGTGTCCGAGGGATAGATTCCATTCCTTAAGGAATTGTTTCATACCCCAGTTTTTAATACTCTCTTTCACTGTGCTCATAGAGTGAGGTAATACCGGTTGTGGCCTGACAAACGGAGTATTAGAGCCTTCTTTGGCCAGTCTATCCGCCTCTTCATTGCCATGGTGTCCTTTATGTGCTGGTATCCAAATAAGGGTTACCTTGTTCCCTGGAAGAGATCCTATTGATAAGATCTACAGTTTCCTCCACCAGTCTAGAGGTTGACAAATCTTTTTGTAATGACCTAAGACTAGCCTGACTGTCAGAAAAAATTCCAATATCTTTTCCTTTAATTTTATTTTCCATAAGCGTTCTACAATACACACATTAATGGCCCAGATTTCTACTTGAAATATGGAGGTGTTACTGCCAAGGGGGGAGGAGGTGGTGATTCCTAATTTAGGTATGTAGATTCCTGCACCTTACCTTTGATAAGTGAACCTATAGCAGTCTATGTTGCGATGGTCATCATCCACACTATAATTATATTCAAAAGTATACCTGAAAGTACTTTTCCCCCGAAGGGGTTTTAATCTTTTTATCACTAACACTTAATAATTGGCCGTTAACCTTTCTCAATAGTTGTAAGATTTTCGAGTGACCTATGTTATTGCACTTATAATTCCAGCTGCCTTCGCTAATTAATCTGTAGCAGCTGATTAGTGCTCTGACCTTAGCCTCAATGTGTAGAAGTGTACAAAAAAAAAAAAAAAAAAAAAGTGGGAAAAAGGAAAAACCTTCAAATAAAAAAGGGATTATTTACTGGTTGACTAGGATCTAGGATGCAAGGAGGTATGGGACAGGAGTATTTAGTTTCAAAACCAAATAATCACCATGGGCATACACCAGTATTTTTCAAGCAGAAATCCTCACGATTGAGAGATGTAAGCAAGTCAATTTGAACATAGGGTACAAAAACTAGGACACAGCTATGTTTTTCAAGCTACTTCAGTTCAAATCCTCTATCCGCACTTTTAACACCCACTCGTCTCCCAATGACCTATATTTTCCTCATCATAAAATCTCATTTCAAATACATCTGAATACATTTGAGAGGTCCTTCCTCGAGTCACCAATCTCTAGAATTCTCTTCTTTTGTCAATCAGAGACAACATAGTTCACAATATTATTAGGTGCTTTTGCTACAGTAGAAAACTTGCTGCCTCCTTTTAATCTTACAGTACGTGATTATGTTTGCAAAAGACAGAAAATTCTTTATTGTTACTACTTTTCCCTAAATACTTTTTATTGCTTCTATTATTTATATTTTTTATACTTTGTATTATTTCACGTTTTGCTTGATGTTAACGTCAAACCTTCATTAATTTAAGTGCCAGATTTGTAAAAAATTTTATGACGATTTTGTTATTCTTAGGGATCTAGTCCCAGAATAAAGTAGTTTCTCTTTCTATCTCTATTGATAGCCAAGCAGCCGCCATATCATTAAACTCAAACATTTGCTCAAAAGTGGTACTGAATTGCAAAACTAAACTAAACAGATTAGGTGCGCATAGCAAGGCTACACTCTACTGGATCACACACAGGAGTAGGGGCAAAATGTAGAAGCAGACCCTTGTA
>NW_019393101.1:0-9686 GCF_000648675.2 Cimex lectularius
GTTATGAACTATGCATATTAGCCATGTGACAATTCGTATATGTGTGTTCAAATTTGGGGGGGTTATTGTGAAAAAAGGGCCAGGGGCAACGGTGGGAATCGAACCCACGACCGCGGCGTGAGAGTCTCTCATGCTAACCACTCGGCTACCGCGGTCCCCCTGGAGTTTTTCATAGATCTACTTAGATTTACATATAATAGAGGACGAGAAGAATTTTATAGCATTGCAATAAAGAATATATTAGTGGTACCTATTATTTTGTTACAGATTTTCATTTTCCTATTAGTATTGAAGCGTAAATGTCAAAATTGTTATTCATTTTCATTGTTTTTATGCCATTGCTAGTGATCTGTACTGTCCGTAATAATCTAAAGACATAACTGAAGTTTAGAAGTTAATTCACAACTCAGCAAGCTGATATAATTTAGTTAAACACAATTTGCAAGAAGTACAAATGTAGACACAATATTTCAAAGTCAAATAATAATTTTAAATGATTTTTCAACACCATGGTAATCATTTCATCACATGTGCACTTCTCTATATCAAATTATTAGGTTTTATATTTTTTTTCCTTCTCTCTTTCTGTCCCCACATCTAGCCTTGGGTAGATTTTTCCTAATCGTTTATTGTTTACGATTGTTCGTTTCTACTGTTCTAAAAATGGATGATTTGAATTGTTGGCAAACTGATTAGGAAAAATGATGAGATTAGAAAAATCTGGAACATAGTGAACTGTTTAGGAATTTTGACCTTGTGCATTACACTTTAAATAGAAACTACTACAGTTCATGGTCTGATTGACCAATTAACATTTTTGAACAATTACCTAATACTTCTGAGAAGAAGGATTGAGACAATTCCACTGAACTAGGGAACTAGGAGAGTAAGCCAGAAGTCTGCAGTCCAGTACAAACCCTGCTTCCTGGTAACCTCATCATCGGGGGTGGAAAGGAAAATTTAAAGTTGTTGGAGTTTTGTCTCTTTCACAATCACTTTTGTCTTTTTCTCCCTCGCTATGTAAACACTGCCATATTTTCCCTTTCCCACACTGCAGCCGATTTCAAAATCATTTTTACACCAATTTTTAACCGTTCCTTTCCTTTCTTTTATCTTTTCTTGTAAAACCATTTGCAACGCTCTGTTTTCGTTCCTGACAGATAGTTTATTTCTCCATGGGGATGTCATCTTAGTTTTGTGATTGAATTGATATTATTGAATAACAACCATATGTTTTTGTCAGTTTATCAGCTATTTTACAAATTACTTTAATCTATCACAAAGGTGACTTTCATTTTTTCTATGTTTTCAAGATTTCAATTAATGCAGAAGCTGCCTTTATTAAACAACTTACGAAATTTTGTGTTTTTATATTCTCGATAAGCAACAATATCACCACTGATCTTATGGCGATTAATAAAAGTCTATATACTCCCTACTGTTTGGTTGCACGGTCGGTCTTACAGAGCCAATTTTCTATTAATCTCATATCCAGGAAATCCTTCTGTTCCTAGAGAAACTCCAAACAATGAATGTCTTGGTCCTATTCATGTGGATTCTAGGACATTGTGCCATGGCTAAAATTTGTTTTGGATTAACACTTCCTCTCATGTCAAAAATAAGTTCTGGGAAAACTGGCATTATGAGTGGTGTGAAGCTAACTATGCTACAAGCCACCGTCATTAATATTCTGTTCGAAGCAGATTAGCAGATTGGAACCAAATACTCAGAACCCATGGGAAAACACACCAGTATCTTCCAAGCTGAGATTCACACAATTGAAAGATGTATCCAATTCAATCTAAATAAAGGATACAAAAACAAGAATATAGCTATCATGTCAGATAGCCAAGCAGCCATCATAGCACTAAGCTCAAATACCATTAGTTCAAGGATGGTGCTAAACTGCAAAACCAAACTAAATACATTAGGTATGCAGAATAAAGTCAGCCTCTGCTGGGTCCCAGGACACATGGGAGTAGAAGGCAACGAGAAAGCGGACACCCTTGCAAGGAAAGGGGCTGCCACACTGCTGATAGGACCCGAACCCTTCTGTGGCATAGGAATCCACACTATTAATGAGTATCTCAGACAGAAGGACAAAAAGAAAATGAGTGAACTTTGGTATTCACTTATTGGACATAGACAATCCAAGAATCTTCTAACCAATTTTGGCAAGAAAGAAATCACAGAATGTGTCAAAGGAAGCAGGAATAGACTGCGAACCCTAACAAAATTCCTGACAGGACACTGCAGATTAAATGGACATCTAAAGAAAATTGGAATAATTCAAGATGGCACATGTAGATTCTGCAAGGAAGCAGAAGAGACACCAACACACTTACTAACAAACTGCGGAGCTACATTTGCCCGCAGGAGGAAGTGTTTTGGGATGTACAATGTGATCATAGAAGAGCTACAACCACTGAAACTGGGCCTATTAATCAAGTTTCTCGATGAAATAGGACTCACTGATGTGCTTTAGGCAGAGCACGGGGGATACAATTGCTCTTAAAGGCCGCGGTATACCATACCCTGAAAAATTATATCTACATCTATATTCTTCAAACTTGGGCTCTGTCTCTTCCAGGAGTAGGAATCTTAACCTACAAAACATGTTTTGCAGTTTCTTCTTCCTGACAATATCTGCACAGGCTTGTTTCTGCCTGTGAGTCTGGATATATGCTTCTGAAATTAGCACNAATCCAAGATGGCACATGTAGATTCTGCAAGGAAGCAGAAGAGACGCCAACACACTTACTAACAAACTGCGGAGCTACATTAGCCCGCAGGAGGAAGTGTTTTGGGATGTACAATGTGACCACAGAAGAGCTTCAACCACTGAAACCGGGCCTATTAATCAAGTTTACTGAAATTACATCTACATCTACATCTACAATGGGCACAGTATATTACACCCTGACTATCTACATCTATATTTATTTTCATTGGTATTATGCTATTGCTAATTATGTGTGCTGTCTGTAATAATCTAAAGACATACCTGAAGTTTAGAAGTTAATTCACAACTCGGCAAGCTGATATAGTTTAGTTAAACACAATTTGCAGGAAGTGCAAATGTAGACACAATATTTCAATGTCAAATAATATGTTAAAATGAATTTTCATCACCATGGTAATCTTGTCATCACATGTGCAATTCTTCATGTCGACTTCATAGATTATATATTTAAATTGATTTTTCCTAACCATTTGTGATTTATTTTCGTGAAGAAGGAGAGAGCTGATTGAACTGAACTAGGGAACTAGGAAAGCACAATAAGCCAGAAGGCCTACCTGGGGAGCACAAACCCCGCCTCCTAGTATCCTCAACATCACCATCATCATCAGGAAGGGTGGAAAGGAAAATCTAATGTTGTGGGAGCTTTGGAGGTGGATCGGCGAAGATGGATATTGGGCACCTGGTTGATGCGAGCCTGTTTTTACAATCACCTTGGGTCATCCTTTCAGCACTAAATAACTGGATGTTAGTTATTTATTTGATCGGTTGTCCAACTATTGCAATTTGTTTTCCATTTGTGGGAAACATCCCATGACTCCGTCTGGATCTGTGATACCCTTTGACATTCTTACTTATTCGAGCAACTTTGTAGTTATGTGTGTAGCATGGAGAGTATAGAGATAAATGAAAGGTTGTTTCTTATGAGAGAATGTAATTGTGTAGCATTTGGAAACATTAAGAGCAAGTTTGTTATTAGAGCACCAGGTTAGCACATTATTGATAGAATTTTGTAATTGTAAGCAATCGGAAGGAGAAGTGATTATGGAATAGATTTTCAGATCATCAGCAAATAATAAAAATTGAGCAGAAGGAAGAGCAAGATGGATATCATTAATAAATAAGAGAAACAAAACTGGTCCAAGATGAGACCCTTGCGGGACTCCCGAGGAAGCCGCAAAGGGACATGATTTAAATGATTTTATTTTGACTATTTGTTTTCTGTCAGAGAGAAAGCTGGATAACCAATTCAAGATAGTTCCGGTGAAACCATAATCCATTAGTTTCCTTAACAGTATTGTGTGATTTACTTTATCGAAAGCTTTAGAAAAATCAGTATGTCCAGAGTTTATTGCATCTAAGATGTAATTTTGAAATGTGAGCAGGTTAGTAACAGTTGATCTATTAGAGCAGAAACCATGTTGCTGAGGTATAATAAAAGATTTAATGTCATTTTTAAGTTTATTACAAATAATAGAATCAAATATCTTGGAGAACATAGATTGAATAGATTATTGGTCTGTAATTGAAAACATTAGATCTATCGCCAGCTTTATGTAGAGGAATGACAAAAGTGCTTTTCCAAGCATTGGGGAAAATACTGGTTCAGAATATGGTGTAAAGGAGCAATAAGAGCCACAGAACACTTTTTAACTAATATAGAGGATATGATCTCTGTTGTCACGACCCCTCGTAAAATGAAAAAGAAAATCATACATTTAAATAGATAAGAATTGTTTAATACTCCATCGGTAAAGTGGAATTCTGTCATTTCTATTATTGTTGGTTGATGATCACAAACTGCTATCTTATGAGGGCTTTCCCTGGGATATGCACATGACCTGCCAGTAGTAAAAAAAAAAGATGCTTTATAGAGGCCAATATGCACTCAATAAACCGTATGGGTCTGGAGCTGGTGCCTATAAAAACAAACCAAGGACTTAAGTTCATATAACTGTCTATCAGGTAGAGGCTGTCGCACAGTGCCAAGGAGATCAAAAAGTTGGCTATTACTGATGAAAGAATAGGGGACAGCCAGGCAGAAGCAAAGTCCATAGCTGTTTGGGATTGCATGAATGCCAAGTCAGACTTTGGGATTAACAATAAAGTTACTCTTGTTTGGTATCAGTTTAGACAGTATTAATGAACAGGATGATAAATTAGCTAGGAATGATCGGTGAGGGATTTGAGAGGTATTTGCAGTTTAGTATGGCGGTGTGAGGCAACGAGTTGTCCTAAGCCCCTTAATTTTTATTTTGTCTCAACGGTCTTGTGGAACAAATACCTAGAACTACTGAGAGCTTGAGTAAGGACTTATTCAACCGAGCTAAGGGTCATAATGAGTGGAATTCATATAGAAATGACTTGACCCAGTACAATAAAGACGTCCGTAAAGCTAAACGGGTCTCTCTCAACTGTTTGAAAATCACTTCCCAGGAGCACAAATAATCCATGAAAAAATACTCCCTAAATGCTCAAAACTAATAAAAATATCAAAGGAAGAGTGGAAGGAGGTGGCTGCCACAATAAAAACTAAAGCCATAAGCTGGGCACTCGAAAAGTTCAGCTCATACAAGGCGCCAGGAATAGATGGACTACAACAGCGCTACTACAAAAAGGACAAGGGATTCTCATGCCATAATTAGTAAGAATATTCAGAGCATGCCTAAGGTGGAGCTATATTCCCAATAGATGGCGAGAGATACGAGTGGTATACATACCAAAAGTAAGACGACCTATCAACTTCTAGACTGACTTTTACAGACCCATCAGTCTTACATCATTCATGTTAAAGACATTAGAAAGTCTGGTGGAGAACCACATTCGTGAGTCAGCACTGAAGAACAAACCTCTCAGTGAGCGACAATTCGACCAACCAGGGAGATCCACAGAGTTAGCCCTGGACCACCTGTGTAAATGCCTATCCAAGTCCATAAACAACAAGGAGATAGCCTTCACATTTTATGGATATAGAGGGAGCTTTCAACAATGCAACAACAGCCTCCCTATATAGAGCTATTAAGAATAGGGGAGTCTCGGAGAAAATATGCCAATTGGTGGAGGAAGGCATAAGGAACAGAATAATCACATCCACCTTGGGCGGAGCAACCATCCGAGCTAAGACAGCCAGGGGATGCCTGCAGGGGGCTGTTCTCTCACCTCTCCTGTGGACGATGCTGGTAGACGAACTTCTACAAATGTTGGAACAAGAAGGATTCTTCTGCCTAGGCTATGCAGATGACCTTGCCGTAGTAGTAAAAGGCCACCATGTGAACATCATGATGTATCGTATACAAGCCCTCAATGTGGTTGACAGGTGGTGCAGAAGGGAGGAGTTATCTATAACCCCCACAAAACCATAGTGATTCAATTCACAAGGAAAAGGACAACACGAAGCTTAAAAATTCCAAGCCTAAACAGGACTCTGATTCCATTTTAGAAGGAGGCCAAATATCTAGGGATTACACTAGATCAGCGTCTCACGAGAAACTCACACTTAACTAAAACCCAAAGAGCAAAAATTGCCTGGGGAAGGTGCAGAAGGCTCTACGCCAAGAACTGGGGTCTAAACCCCAAAATGTCCCTATGGCTATAGACTAGTGTTATGATCAATGTTGACATATGGGTCGGTGGTATGGTGGACCAAAACTCTTCAGGCCAAACCAATAAGGCTGCTAAGTGGCACCCAAAGACAAGCGTGTCTGTCACTGTTGCCGTAAGCACAACGCCCACTGCGGCCCTGGAAGTTTTGTTAAAACTCCCACCCCTTTACATTTTAATCCAAGGAGAAACCAGAGCAGCAGCCTACAGGATCATAAATGGACAACCATCTGCTAGGATAGGAACTGACGGCAAAACTAGGCAAGTATGCCACAGTTTTCCAGTCTGAAATCATAGCGATTGAACAATGTGCCACAGAAATAAAAAGGCTAGGAATACATTCCTGGAAGATAGCCGTTTTCTCTGACAGCCAGGGAACTGTCAGCGCATTAGCCTCATGTGTGGCGAAGACAAAGAGTGTTTGGAAATGCATGGAGGCCCTGACAGAAGTCAGCGACATTAATGACCTGACTCTGGCATGGGTCGCTGGATATTCGGGGCATAGAGGCAACGGAAAGGGAGCCAACATGGACTCTACGGTCCTAGAAACCTATTCCAGCCTAGCAGCCTGCCACAAAAGAGGATACATCTTAAAATAGATGTTTAACGAGTCCAAAACTTAGAAGACCAATAATACAGGTATGAGGCAGGCGAAGAGATTCATAGAAAGACCATCTGCACAACTTACGAAAGAATTAATGGAAGGCAACCGCAACCGAAACAGGATTATGGTTGGATTCCTGACAGGACACTGCCAATTAAGAAAGCACATGCACCGGATAGGAGAAACACTGTGCGGATACTGTCAGGAAGAGGAGGAAACTGCAGAATACATTTTATGTTTCTATGTAGGTGCAGGTTCTTGCAACTAGGACAAGAAAAACCGCAAACAAGATCCTACACCAAGGAACCGCTGGGAAAGTTGTGGAGGCTGGTTAATAGCCTGAAGCTGGCCATTGAGTTATAATTAACAGAGGAGCACAATAGATATATTTAGATCGAGGTGCAGTACGCCTTGTGGCCACCACTCTTATCCCTATCCCTATCCCTACTAGTTTAGAAAAGATTAGTAATTGCTTTATATGAAAGAAAAAAAAAATTAGTCTCTAATTTTGTACGTATGAAATAATTATATTAATTTGTTATTATGTTTAATATGTATTGTCCTTTCTTTGTTGTAAATAAGATATCTATCTATCCTTTCTATGTTATTTGAATCTTATATCTTGATTTTTCCTTAAATGTATTTCTTTAAGGAAAATTATGTTTGATTTAATGATGACAACTGTTATTATGAATTCAGCATGATGTTTGGCATACAAGTTTTATCAAATTACCAAAAATCATGTTCAAAAACCCAAAGAGATGATCCATAAATGCTTGGAAATAATTGCTTCTGGTTTAAATTAAACTTAATAACAACATAATAAATACTAAAAAACTTAATTAAACATAATAAGGTTTAACTAACTGCATTAATATTAAACCTTATAGATCTACATAAATTTACATATAGTAGAGAATTTAATAGCATTGCAATAGTAGAATATTTGTGGTACATATTATTATTTTGTTGTACACATTATTTTGTTAAACAGATTTTCATTTTCCTATTAATCGTGAAATGTAAATGGCATACTTGTTATATTCATTTTCATTGTTTTTATGCTAATGGTAGTGATGTGTGGTGTCTGTAATAATCTAAAGACGTACCTGAAGTTTTGAAGTTAATTCACAACTCGTCAAGTTGATATAATTTAGATATACCTAATCTGCAAGATGTAAAACTGTAGACACAATATTTCGATGACAATTTTTTAAATGAATTTTCATCACATGGTAATCATTTCATCACATGTGCATTTCTCTATTTCAATTTATTGGACTTTAGTTTATTTTTTTGGCTTTGTGACCCCACATCTAGCCACGGGGAGATTTTATATTCAAAATGATTTTTCCTAATGGTTTATGGTTTACGATTGTTCAGTTCTACCATTCTAAAAATGGATGATTTGAATTTTAGGCAAACAGATTTATAAAAATGACGAGATTAAAAAAATCTTGAACATAGTGAAAGTTCAGGGAATTTTGTCCTTGTGCAATAACCTTCAATTAGAATGTTGATAATAAATGAAAACACAAAAACAAATAGAGTCCATCCATTGCAGAATGGATCCAAATAAAACAAAAGGAAAATGGATAAAATATAGTGGCTCTAGACACAATAAACTTATCACAAAATAACCCTCACCAAGACTGGCAAATTGACTGCTGCATTATAAAAGGTCTACACTCAGAGGAGTGATAACTATTAGCTGGTCACTGGCATCTGAGAAAACATTTACTTAAAATGATCATAAATAATGATGATCCCATCTGCACATTATGTAATGAGGAGGAAGAAAGAGACACCAATATCATCAATGGCTCAATGGAGACATAACCTAGCAAACAGAAAAAACCTAGGGATTTTTTGCAACAACAGTCAAAGACCTAATACTTCTGAGTAGATGGATTGAGTTGATGGCACTGAACTAGGTAACTAGGAAAGTACAAGCCAGAAGGCTGCAGTGCATGGGGAACACAAACCCCATCATCATTTCTGGGAACCTCACCATCATCATCCTCATCATAATGGAGTGCAAAGGAAAATTTAAAGACAAGTGTCAGGCACATGGTTGATGCGATCCCGATTTACGGCGAGTATGTCCCTACATATTTGAGGCCTTATGATAACCTTTCAGCACTAAATAATCGTACATTTGTTATTTGTTTGATCGGTTGTCCAACTATTGCAACTTTGTTTTCTATTTCTGGGAAACATCCCATGACTCCATCTGGTCTGTGATACCTTTTGACTTTCTTATTTATTTGAGCAACTGTGTAATTTTCTTATTTCCAACGTTTTTCTGTTAGTTTAGGACCGTGCTGTATTAGAAAGAAGTCAAAAAAAATTTCCGAGTTTTCCTCCGCTTTTCCTCTTATATCTCGTAGATGGCTCGTTGGATTTTCTTACTTCCAACGTTTTTCTGTTAGTTTTGGATCGTACTATATGAGAAAGAAGTCAAAAAAATTTTCCGACTTTTCCCCTCATAAGATCAGGGGGTGGCAAGTATTGTATTGTCAGCTGGGACCCAGGTAGGGGGAAAAACCGACAGAAGCGGTCCAGCTACGTAGCGGCCTCCCATGACGTTGTGACGGTTTACATCTTTTATCTTAACGGCTCGGTCGAATTTCGTACTTATTCAAAACTTTTGTCTGTTAATTTTCAATCGTACTAAATAGGAAGATAGTTAAAATGATTTTCTGAGTTTTACTCAGCTCTTCTTATATTAATAAAATATTA
>NW_019393102.1:0-9902 GCF_000648675.2 Cimex lectularius
CATTAGTGCTAGTGTTGTGCTGTGTGATATTTCATGCATGTGTACATATTTGTATAGTATACAATTCTGTATAGGTAACAAATAAACAAATTAAATTAAAAAAAAAAAAAAAAAAAAATTTATTTGAGGAATGTTTTTTAAATGCAGGATGATGAGGTAAAAAAATTTCAACTGCTGACGAATGAGTGTGCCTCTCCATTTGGCCTGTGAGATGTATTGATGGATAAATTTCTTAGATTCCAAAAAAAAATTTCTAGGATTTATAGAGAAATGTATTTCTAGTGAGTAGAAACATTGATGTTTTTTTGAGTTTAAGGATCTTCATGAGCATAATTTATTTGAAGGATGGGAAGGGGGTTTTGAGTTCAGGTTAAGAGGGTAAGGAATCAGAACCTGTTATGACATTATTTTTATTTTTTTTTTTAAGATATTTACTTTATTTATTGCTATCTGTACATAATATACTTTGAGCAAATAGTTAGTTATAAACTAATCTGACAGACCCGTCAGACCAGGAGGCAGCGGGGAGAGAAACCAACTTTTATTAAATTGAGGGGGGGGGAGTAAAAGTTAATTTGGTGGGTTAGATAGAAGGTCACGAGGCCATCGTCGTTTTAAACGGCGTGGAGGATTGTAATGGTGAGATGTTGAGGAAAGAGTTAGGGCTACTGAGTTAGGATGGAGGGAGAGTTTAGAGTGAAAAGTGAAGAAGCGTGTATGGATAAGATCTTTCACGAAAGGGATTTTAAGATCTTTATGGATCGTTTGATTTGTGACGTAGAAGGGAGCATTGAGGATACGGCGGAGAACTTTAGATTGAAAAGACTGAATTCATTGGATATTGGATGATTTGGCCGAGCCCTACAGCTCGACTCCGTAAGTCCAACTAGTGTTTTGTAAGCGGTTAGTTTGTTATGTATGCTAAGTTTGATTTTGGTACAAGAAAGTGTCTGAGTAGTCCATATCTTTTGTTATGTTCTTGCCGTTTTAATCGTGTATGTGGGTTCCAAGAAAGTCTACCAACGAAGGAAAGCCCAAGGTAGCGGACTTGGTTCGATGGTGGTATTATTTTGTTGTAAATGTGCACTGGTGGACAGGTTTGTCGTTTGAGCGTAAATGTAACGTGTTGGCTTTTTTGTTCGTTTAACCTGATCCGCCACAGATTGCACCAGTTGGTAATAAGGTTCACGTGTTGTTGGAGTGCTTCTGTTGCTAGGATAGGATTGGAGTGTGTTGATAAGATTGCGGTGTCGTCCGCGTAGGCTATGATTTGTGTGTTTGGATGTGTAGGTATGTCAGCAGTGTAGATGGTGTAGAAGATTGGGCCTAGGATACTTCCTTGTGGAACGCCAGCTTTGATTGGTGTGATAGTTGAAAACTCGGTGCCGATTCTTACTTTAAACTATCGATCTTAGAGGAAGGATTTCACGATAAGGTAGTAGGCCTGTGAGAAGATACATTTTAACTTATAGAGGAGGCCGGGGTGCCATACTCGGTCAAATGCTTCCGTGACGTCCAGAAATACGGCTGAGCAGTATTGTTTTTTTTCTAGAGCCGAAGATATCGTGTCGACTACTCTGAAGCACTGCTGAACAGTAGAATGGGGAGGTCGAAACCCAAATTGATGTTTAGGAATTACGTTTTCAGAGTCAAATATAGGAATTAATCTTTTAATGAGGATACGTTCAAAGATTTTGGATAAAATAGGAAGGAGGCTTATTGGTCTATAAGAGGATGGGGCACTGAGGGATTTGTGTGGTTTTGGTATTGAATGAATGAATGAATGAAAACGTACTTTATAAGATAAACAAAAGAAAGTAAAAAAAATTGTACATAAACAAAAAGCACATTTCGGCAATGGTTATCAACCGTCTGCCGGAAGTTTTGGTATTGGTGTTATTAAAGATAATTTCCACTGGATAGGGAAATAGGTTGTGCGAAATATTGCATTGTAAATAGAGGTAATGTACACTATTGCTTTTTTCGGTAGATTTCGGAGGATTTTAGAGGTAATTAGATCATGGCCTGGCGATTTCTTTCGGAAAGGCGGAGAATCTGGTACATTACATCTGCGGGGTGGATGGGCTTAGGATTGGGGAAGGCACTTGGTAGTGTTTGGTAACCTTCCTAGTAGCTAGCCAAAGGGAGTTGTCTTGTGTGGATAAGGATTCAAGGTATGACTGAAACTGGGATGAACGGTAATAACGATAATTCGAGTTTCAAAAAATAAGTGAGACGGTTAAATGTTACTTTATCAGACGGGTAACGATGGCGTTGCCATCGCAACCTTGCTCTTCGTTTGGAGGTTATTAATTTACGAATATATTCGGGAAGATGGAAATGTGGAGATGACTTTTGAGGGCGTGGAGGGGAGGACGATAAATGAGCGGCGTGTTGGATTTTACTTGTGAGAATACTGACAGCTTGTTCTATTTTGTTACCAGTTTTAAGAGGAATGTTTAGGTTTAAGGTATTATTGAGGATATGTTGAAATAGATTCCAGTTTACTGGGTTGTTGGTTAAAGAAGATCTGGAATGTGTATGAATGGGAGTTGTGTCGAGAGTGAGGAGCACAGGAGAGTGGTCTGAGGACAGGTCGTTTAAAGATTGGATGGAGGGAAAGAAGCAACCTGTACCAGATGTCACGAAAAAATCCAACAAGTCGGGACTGCGGTTTTGATCAGTGGGCCAGTAGGTTGGTTGATCCGGAAATAGGTAAGTGTAATTAAGAAGAGCGAGAACGTTGTGTAGGAGTCGGCCATGTGAATTTGTGGTTCTGCTACCCCATGCCGGATGTTTGGCGTTAAAGTCGCCCCCGGCAATAAAAGGAGAACCTAATTGTGGAAAAATAGAATCAAATTGGTGATAATATATGGGGATTGAGGGAGTACAGTACACTGCTGACAAAATGATCGGGAACTGAGGAAGGGAAATAGAAATTGATGTGTGTTGATAGGAGTCGGTGCTTTCAGAGAGATGAAGATGATTGGAAATAGTGTTTCTGACTAGGATTGCCGTGCCACCTTGGGCTCTTTGTCCTGTGTGAGACGTTTTGTAGGTTGTGTATCCGTTTATGTGAAAGTATTGTGTTTCTGCCAGGTGTGTTTCTGTTAGTAGTAATACGTCAATATTTCTATCGTTTATTAATGTTTCTAGTTCAAGATTGTGTTTTAGTAATCCATTTGAATCCAGAGAAGAACTGTGAGGGTCCTCGGAAAGATCATCGGGAAAGTTTAGGAAGTAATTCAGATACGAGGGTTGTAAGAAGGGATATAAATGGGGTAATTAAGGATTTAAAATCGTTTAAGAAGGAAGTGAGGTGGGTCGTGATGTTGTCAGTGGAAGTTGGGATGGGAGTGGGGGTAGGAATGGTTGGTCTGACAGATCTACCTGCCACTTTGGCGTAGCTGAGCTGCTGATTGATTGCCCAATGTGGTTCGCTGATAACTGGTGGTCTTCCTGTCGAAGGCTGTAGTTGAGGTCTGGTGGTATCCGCTGTTGGTGCATGGATTGTTTCGGTTGTCATTTTCCTGGTTGCTGCCGGCGGAGTCCTGGTTGGTGGAGCAGGAACGGCTGAGTGATCTTTGTTGTTCTGCCTATGCATTTGTATATACTGCAATTCTTTATGGGTGGCACATCCTCGGTAGTTGGCGGGGTGTGCACCGCCACATAAAGCGCAAGTGGCGGGTAAAGTTGTTGGTTTGACGCAGTCGGAAGAAAGGTGAGGTCCTGCACACTTGACGCATTTAGGATGGTGGTAGCAGTATGCCCTGGTATTTATTTTTGCATTAAATATTTTTGACATTTAGTGCATTGCGGGATGTTGTTTCTTTGTCTGGGATCTTCTATAGTTATTTTAGTGTAAATGAGATATTGTAGTTTGAAAATATCCGAGTTCTTTTTATTCTGTACAAAATCTACGAAGAACAGAGATAAGGGAGTCCGAGTGATGGGGTGCTGTACTTGGTGTACCCTTTTGACACCAAATCCTAGTTCGGAAATTTCGGATTTTATTTCGTCGGTTGGCGTTGTGGGATGTAATCCTCGTATGACGATTCTGAAACATTTGTCTTCTTTTAATTGGAAACAATGAAAGTCGTATTGTTTCTCGTTTAGGTATTTTACTGTCTTCCTGTAACTGTCGCTGTCATGAGTTTGTAATAACACGTCGTTGGCTCGAGTGCGGCAATGGAATGTATTAGTTCCAATGATTCTTGCGATGTTACTGCAAAATTTAGTAAAGTTTTCTATGTTATTTAAAATTATTGGAGGAGGTTTCACGGATTGAGCATTTTCTTGAGCGGCATCGTTTATTTGATGGGGTTTGGCGAGGTTCAGGTCGTTATCTATCTTCGTGATGTTCTTTTTTTTAATTTTATTTACTCTGGTTGGGTTTTTTATATGTTCTTTTACGGAGGGTGACTTGTTTAAATTGCGAGGCTGTGTCAGAAGTGTCTGTTTCAAGGGCTGTGTCATAGCAATTCGGTGCTGAAGTTTGAGAAGAGTGTTGTGTAGTTGTAGGATATTCTTTGGCGAGCGACTGATCCATCGCTGGCCGGTTTTTAATTAAGAAAGAATTGTAGGGATTTCCCCACTAAATTATTATCACTTACTTTTTGTTGTTGTATCGTTGCTAGGATACCGGTGCATATTTTTTTTTCTTTCTTATTAACTGAACGATGTACACTATTTACACGAAGAAAGAAAACAAATTAGGTTCATTACTAGGAAAAATATTAATAACTATATGTTTCTGAATGAAACTAGTAAAAAATAAATTGAAAAAACTTATTTAAAAAAACTGAAAATGTTATTTAAACACAGAGCACAGAAAAGAGATGTTGACTGGCCAGCTGTTGGCTTGCAATAAGAAAAAAAGAGGGTAAGAAATCAGAACAGGTTATGACATTATCATTTTTAAGGTTGAAAAACGGCGCCTAGGAGTGACTTTTAAAATTCGCTAAGAGGGTTTGACGAGGGTGGTTTTCACCCTTATTTTTCCATTGTGACGTCACTTTTTTAAAAATACCGTGCGGTTTGATGAGGGTTTTTCACCCTTATTTTTACCTAGTGACGTCACCACGCCGGTAACCTTCCGGACCAGAATCTACTCTTGTCAAACCCGAGGGAGTCGGGCTTGTTTGCACCCTTATTTTTTCCTTCTGACGTTATTACGCCGGTAATCTGACCTCGATTGCATATTCGTACCCATTTGTTATATTTTAAAGAATAGGGTAAAATTAAACACAATGTTTCTAATATTTGTACACATTTTATATGCGAGTTTTTGCATAATTAAACAAATTGTAAATCGTATCGTCCTTTATAAATGAGTGAAATTCTTCGCCGATCATCCTCGTTGTCGTTGTATACATTTATCACGTCATCACAGAATACCACGTTGAACCGTTTTGGGAGAAACACTCGTGTCGACGAAGAATCGCCCATGTACGAAGGTCCCTGATATTCCCAGTCGGCGATAATAGCTTCCCCGAATTTTGTGTTGATTTTAGAGAATCTCTTCTCCTAATACACGAATCCTACTTTTAGATCGGAGATTCTCCCTATACTTGAAAATCTTTTAACGTTTATTTCGTTGAGAGCACGCTTAAGATTTATTGGGTCCATCTGTAGATTAAATATTTAATCGGTATTTACTGATAAATAAATTCAGAGAATGAAAACCGATTAACCAACCTTGTACTTTGTACACGTCGTAGTCGGTTGAAAGCTGTTGAAGAACAATAGGTAGAATGAGAGATTATAGCATAACTATTGAATGTCCCCCACCACTCGGACTTTACTGTACGATCCCCGCGCGCTCTGACGGCAAACTTGTGAACCTCGATACCACACAAAGTATTATAGACCGTTCTTTGTATTTTGTATTTTTAATTATATCTTATTTATAATTTTTATAAAGATGACTTATTAAATTACACCACCTGTATCAGTCGCCGTAATTTATAGTATTGCAGTCTAAATAAATAAATTCATTTTCTCCTCCTCTTTTTTCAAACCGGGTTAGAACGGTGTTCGCCAGAGTTAAAACATGAATTTGAAATGAATGCAGACTTCCAGTCAAATTACCTTCTCCTAATTAATAATGATAATTTTAAAAATATAGAAATCCTTTTAAATAAATTAATCCAAAAACTTTCAATCAAATAAAATATCCCTCTCATAATAAATAATGAGAAACAAAAACATAACGAAATCCTTCTAAATAAATAATTCCAATAAACATTCAATGAAATAAGATAATCATCTCATAATAAATAATGACAAACAAAAACATAATGAAATACTTCTACTAAATAAATTAACTCAATATACTTTCAGTCAAATAAAATAACCCTTTCATAATAAATAATGTGAAATAAAAACATAACGAAATACTGCTAAATAAATTAACGCAATATACTTTTATATATANTTAATATCATATAATTTACCAATAAAATTTAAAATATCCCGCTATAATTAGGGGGGGGGGTTGCCTAAAGCAGGCCAGGCCAATAAACCCTGGAGAAATTTTAACCCTTGGCGGGCGAAAAGATTTTTTACAATTTACATCGGGACCAAATGAAAACAAATCATGTATTGTCAACATAACAATGTACAATTTTCGGTGTGCTAAACCCTGGTCCCCTTAAATTTAAGGTTGACAAACATATTCCCCCTGAATACAATAAATGAAAATAAAATAATATGGGGTATCAAAATAAAACCAAATTTCTCCGCATGTAAATCAAACTATGTTAGGGTTGAAGGGTATTTGATAGGCCAGTGTGTGTGTATGTGAGAGTCACCTGTGAAGTCCCTAAAATATATACATATTTTTATTTATAATTTTATATATATATATAATTATAAATAAAATGTATTAACATATATACACACACATGTAAATATATATATATTTTTTTTTTTAATTATTATTTTTTTATGGCCATCAGCCCTAATTTAATTGGGAAATCACTGTGGTGAACATATGAAAGTTTCATGCAACACGATATATATATAAATATATTTAGACATATAGTATATATAAAAATAAAATAATTATGTCGCTATAAGTCTGTCTGAGTATTTTTGATTGATTGGACTAGGATTATTGCTATTGTTCCGAACCCCTTAAAAAAAATTTAATTAAAAAAATGCTTTGTAATTTATTTTAAATTAAGTTTACTTATTTTCTAATGCGACCAAAATATTTTTGTTGAAATTATTGATTGATTTCTGCATGCAGACTATTTGCACAATGTTGGGGCTATTTAATATTATTTTGAAGTGCTGTTTGTCTACATGATACATGTGGGGTATTGAAGGGAAAGCAACCTGGCGCGTATTGGGTTTATTGCAATCATAGATATGTTGTTTTACTCTCTTGTCCAGATATTGGGATGTAAGACCGATGTGAGTTGCCGGACAGTTTAAACAGTTGATCTCGTAGATTACGTCAAATTTATTTGTTATTGGTGTAGGATCTTTAACTTTGGAAAAAAGTGTTTGGATTGTTTTATAATTTTTGTAGGCTATTTTGAAGTTATCGGACGAGAGAAATGTGTTTAATTTATGTGATAGGCCTTGAATAAATGGTATGGAAATGTATGCTTGTTTGTTTGTTTGTATTTGATATGCTTAATGTAGTATTATTAGTAATAGTGGAATGTGTTAGTGTTGAGTTGTCGTTGTTGGTTATTCTGTTAATTATGTGCTTAGAGCAGAGATTGTTATGGAGGATCTGTTTGTATATCTTTATGTTCTTGTGGTGAAATGATTCATGGCTCAGAGTAATCATTCTGTTACTTTACTTAAGGGTTACTTCACAGAATGATCAATAAAAGATCGAAACGTTGGCACGATAAAGAAAATATTTTTCTGAAACCTACATCACACCAGACCGCATCTCACGATATCTAAATAAATATGGTAAATGTGGAATGGATTAGAAGTACCCATAAGACAGAATAAGAATGTAAACATGGGACATAGTTTTGTTTTGTATAAAATTTTGATTTCAAGACTATTTTCAGTAAGATGGATATTTAATTTAACTTTTGTTTATTCTATTTTATTTGTTCTTTTTGCAAGTTATGACTCGCATTAATAATTCATTTTTTTTTCCCGGGGTTTCCGACATCTAGGTCATTTCAGCCCCCACTAAGACTATATTCTATACACGTTCATACAAATAAATACATTTATACACTTAAATACATCCATACAGTACACTCATTCCGTTTGGTCGGTGGAGTACTTGATATTCCTCCACCGACCTACACTTAAACTAAACTAGATTGGGGTCGATGGGGTACTTTTATAAATATTCCGCCATCGACCCCGAACACACACTCACTCGCTTTCATCGTTCGAGGGGCGATGATGACGTTATATTCACCCTCACCCCTCGCCATTCACGCTAATAAATACATGCACACAGACAAAACATATAGACACATAACACATAAGACATACTATATACAATAAAAAACCCCAATTTCCCCTAAAAAGCGGAACAGGGGACTCTGAAACTCGCTACCGTGCTCGAGGACTCTTCTTAAATCCGGCGGCATGCCTACACGCTCTCTGTATGGAGCCAAGGCATGACACGCCTCTATTATGTGGGACACATCGAGCAACCTTTCTCTGCATAAAGGGCACCTGCGCGGGCTTTGGCCCAAAAGCAGGTGCCCATGTGTCAACCGAGTATGGCCAATCCTCAGTCGGGTGAGGACGATCCCTCGTCTCCTGCTCAGATTCTCTGAGGGCCATCTACCGGTCGTGCTCTTGACTCGCAAGAGCCTCTCCGACGACCCCGCCCACTGACGCTGCCATCTTTCTTTTATCATATTTTTAACTGCGTGTTTAGCGTCAGGGGGCCTGATCGCGATGGTCCGATCTGGAGGGTGGGACGTACCGGCTTTCGCCGCCTCGTCCGCGCGTTCGTTACCCTCCAGGCCGACGTGTCCGGGAATCCAGACAACAACCACCGTTTTTCCGAGAGGCTCCAGCTCCGCGTATTTCTCTAACAAGAGCACGACGAGAGGGTCCACAGAGAACCTGTCGCGTATAGCCCAGACAGCGCTCAGAGAGTCGGTACATACGAGGAAGGCTGAGCCCTCCCCGGTCCGCACCGCCTCGAGAGCGTGCCAAATCGCATACAGCTTTGCCGTGTATACGCTGCAGTGGGGGGGTAACGACCAAAAGGTGGCTACTCCCTCGCTATACACAGCACACGCCACACCATCGCCGGTCTTGGACCCGTCTGTAAAAATCAGACGAAAACCGGCGTATCTATTTCTAAGTTCAAGGAACTTAGCCTCGGAAGGACTCGCCCTCCCTAAGGACTCACCGAAGAAGCGGATCCCGAGGGGTCGCGTCCGAGAGCGAAGCCTGTCGTAAACTACTCTGTACGGGCAGTGGAGAATTTTCATAGCGAGGGGGTGCTCCGGCTTGGCCAAGAACCCGGCCGCGTAACCGAGGGTGAGTTGCTCTCTCCGAAGTTGGGGAGGCAAGACCCCCAGCTCGCAGCACAGACTGGCCAAGGGGCTGGTCCTGAACGCCCCCGAGATTGCCCTGAGACCCTGGTAATAAAGCCTATCGAGCTGTCTCAGGCGCGTTTTTCGGGCCGAGGAATAAGCCATACATCCATAAAAGATCCTCGAACAAAGCAGAGAGTCAAAAATTTTTACCAGAGTCTCCCTGTCCGCTCCCCACTTAAAGTGACCAACAAATCTCAACAGTGAGAGGGTTTTCCTGCTCTGGACCTCGACGGCGTCGATGTGTGCCTGCCATCTCAACTTTTCATCGAACAGGAGGCCGAGGAACCGCACCTTCTCCACGTACCTCACGGGTGTGCCCCTCAGGCAGAGTTGAGGGGGGTTATGGGGCCTCCT
>NW_019393103.1:0-8373 GCF_000648675.2 Cimex lectularius
TTCTTGCCAATGGGCTCCAAAAGCCGATTAAAAAAAAGTAATTTAAAAAAATACGATTTTCTACCATCGTTGTGTATGTATTTCAATGTTATTATTTATCAGTCGGTTAGATTTTTTAAAATCTAGAACAAGAAAATAAAATTGATGTTCCTATTAAATGAAATTAATGATATAAAAAAGATACAAAAACCAAAATAAGTTTCACGTAAAGTAGGTAAAAAAATTATTTTAGAAATCAAAATTAGCATTCATTTTAAACACACTATGAAACCATTAAATACGAATCTCTTACAATAAACATATATTTTTGGGCTGGAGCATTGTTTACCTTTAAAAAATTCTTAAGTTCTCTGTATTTTATGACACCTCAACAATATAACAACTTTCAATTAATTAATCTTTATGTAAGGTATGGGTTGGGATAAAAAAGTCTGTGTCACGAGCGGGATTCGAACCCACGACCTTCAGCTAAATACGCTGCTGCTCTCGACTTGAGCTACCGAGACTTCGATCCACTCGGTATCTATTTGGCTCTCGGCGACAAATGAAATGGCCACGGGTGCAAAAAGGGGGAAAAATCGAAAGGTTAGGTTGAGATGGGAAGTTAGTTTCCGAGTGGATGGAAGTCACTATAGCTCAAGTGGTAGAGCAGCGGCGTATTTAGCCGAAGGTCGTGGGTTCGAATCCCGCTCGTGATACTGACTTTTTTAACGCAACTAAAAACTTGAATTAATTGAAAGATATTAATTAGTCAAGGTGACCACGGAACTCGGAATGAAAATAGTATATCACAAATTCGGTGACATAAATCGCATCTCCACCCCTAGTAAATCTGTGTTCGTTTTTATGAAATAACAAATTTAGGTATACGAAAAAGCAATTCAGGCAATAAATAATAAAATACGATTAGTTAATACCTTATAATATCAAAACCAAATCCATCAGAACCGTTCAGAAAAAATTATAACCTCCCTGCACATTTAAGTAATAATAACGAGATTATAAAGTTCTTCTCCGGCAATAATAGTGTTTTCGAGTTCATTCGACAAATGAAATGGCCACGGGTGCAAAAAGGAGGAAAAATTCGAAAGGTTAGGTTGAGATGGGAAGTTAGTGTCCGAGTGGATCGAAGTCACTATAGCTCAAGTGGTAGAACAGCGGCGTATTTACCCGAAGGTCGTGGGTTCGAATCCCGCTCGTCACACTGACTTTTTTAACTCAACCCATACCTTACATAAAGATTAATTATTAAAAGATGTTATTTGATCAATCGGACCACGAAATATAATGAATATGACAACTGTTGATAAGCTGGATTGTTCCAGTTTTCCTATTTAGTGTAGAAGTTATGTCATTATAAGTGAGTAATATAATGATAAAATAAGCCAAAACAACTAAAAGCGTTTTATTTTAAATGTCCGGTTGTAATTGATTTATGGAAGCCAAACTTACGCTAATGGGTGTGGTTTAAAGAGTTCTAAAACCATTTTATGTTTCAAGTAGATCAAATGATTCGTTTAATAGTCATCGCCAAGTTTGTGATGTTTGAAACAAATCACGGGCAATGCGAGATGGAAATTTTGAGACATTTTTTTTCAATTTTGCCCAAAATTGTATTCAAAGTTTTTCGGAGTGCAAAAAAGAATATAAACTTTTGTTTATTGTTAAAAAATTATTATAACCTCCCTAAAATTAAAATAAGTAGCGTACTTTTGTGTGTGATAGTTTGGTTCATTTAGAACAATAATGTTAATAACATTTTCTATAAAAAGTGTTTAACAAGTTACTTTTTGGTAATTATTCTTAAAGCTAGTTTTCAATTACTTTCTAAAGTTAAAAATGATTAAAATTTATTTGGGTAACTGTTCAACGTTGTTGCCTTCATTTTTGAAGCAGGTACTTGTTCGTTTGATATTGAACAACAATTCATTGTAAATTATTGAAATTCATCTTATCGCAATCCAGCAATAATTTGAAAATGTCATTGAGGGTCTTTGTCAAATGACATGTTATTACATTCACGTTTACTTTGAGAGTAAAATTTTCATAAACTATTAATTTTTAAACATTAGCAAAGAATATTCCCGTGGACAAAAATGGTACGGATAAATAAACACGTAATTTAGTTTTGTCGATATTTTCATTTGGAATAAATTGAACCGTACTCCCAGCTTTGTCAAGAATTAACAAATTACGTTCGTCGACGTACAGTTCAGTGGTCGCGGTTAACAAATGAAGATTGTTACCGTAAAACTTTTTCCCTTACTAAACCTCTTTTGTTTCTCAACTAATCTATTGTTGCTCTCCTTGTCCAGAATGTTAACCTCTGACAGATTATCTCGGTAAAAAGTTTTGTAATACTGTTAATTTATATGGTCTTTATAATTAATATGGTCGTTTAGGTGACCATGCTCGGACATCATTTTCTATTCATAAGTTTAACATATGTTACATCAAATGTATCGCTGTACAACTACATACATATTAGAAAGGGTCGATCCTATGAAAATTTTCCTTTCAGTAAAAGTGGCATAAAATAAGCTTTCGAATCGAATTGTACAATAAAAATATGGGAATCTTATTTCAAATAACAAAGTTAGTGTAATTTCTCAGGTAGATGAAAAAGTTATGTTAAGTATGTTAGCACCTCGCTATTTCTAGCCAAAATTAACATGGGGTTTATATAAGATCATTTTTTGCTAAAGTTAATCGTTTCCGAATTGAATGGTGGACTATAAAAGGTGATGCACCCTGTATATTGTACATAACCACCAATTTCAGATTAAAACAATAAGCATTTCTTTTTATTTAATTTTATATTTGTAATTTTAATTGTAATTATTTTTCCTAATCAATTGTAATTAATTCATTGACCTCAATTATTTTTCGTATTTTTTAATTGTAGAGATAATTTAGTACATATTACTTATACCGCGTTAAAAAATCAGAGCTATATGTCTGATCGTTAATTTCAAACTTTTTCAAATTTGTCTTCCAACTTATTTTCGGTTTTATTAATTGAATTTCCAGCTTTTACGGCGGTTCCTTAGTTAAAATGTACAACTTTATAGTGGTATTCACGATCTTTGAGTTACCCTGTTAACTCTTAAGTCCTGTTAGATCGAGAAAAATGATGACGTAGACTTGTAAGAAACGGCTAGTTAACATTGCTCGATCTAACAGGTCAGGGCCAATGTTAAATGTTAAGTCAAAGATGTAGTCACATTGCTAGACGTTAGGGCGTAGGTAACCAACATGGGAGCCATGAATTTAACAGCTGTTTTTGTTTACACGCATTAATTAAATTAGACCAGTACATTTCTTTTGTTAATATGTGACCTGTACTTATACTCTCATAAATAATATATACATCCTCTAACCTATAAAGTTGTAGGTTGTTAGACCTTAGGATATAAGTTAGGTACGTCGGCACGAAGTGAAGCGTGTCATTTTTTAATGCTTTTCGAATGCATAGATAGCATTTTGAATGAAAGAGTTGATTAATTTTCCTGTTTTATTGCCTGCTGGTATCATACAATTTAACAGAAAAGAAAATTAAAACAAACAACAACAAGCCTTCAAGGACTGTTATAGCATTATTTTTGATTCTACCAATCGCCACGCGCAGCATTGCGGAAAACTTAACGTTTAACATGCTAAGAAAAGAAGGGTGCGTTCACGATCTTACCGGGCGTTTCTCAATTCGCGTTAACACGAGTTAACATCTTACAAACATCGTGAATACCCGTCCTTTTAAATCTGAACATTTTAGAAGGTTATACCAAAGAAATTTTCTATATAATGGTTTCTTTAGGATAACAAAAGTTTAGATTTTGAAAAAATTGACAATATTTTTTCAAAAATTCAAATTCTTTTTACAATAAAACTACTTATCTTTGGAAATAATCGTTATGCATAGCTATTCCAATATTTAACGTCAATTTGTCATATTTGTATTGTTCCCTTATAACAAGCGCTACTCCACCGCTCTTCCTCTGGGTCGGGTTTGACTTCTCTGCTTACGCAGGAAAATCCCCGGAGGTGGTATTTCTTCCCCGGTAGAAGATGAATCTCCTGTAGCGCTATTATCATAGGTCGTTTATATCTAATTATTCGTTGTGTTCCTTCTTTGTTATTTTTTAACCCTCTCACGTTCCATTGCAAAATATGTTCGTTCATTCTTATTATTAAAAACTAGTAAAACTATTGTAATTTGTCATTCTAAGACATGAGTCTTGTCTCCATTGATGATGTTGTTGCGCCTTTCGTTTCTCAGAGCGGTTTGCGGGGTTTACCCTTAGGGCCACCCTTTCTTTTTTTACGTTTTAGCCTCCAGGACTTCTACCGAGTCGACTGGCGTGGCCTATTCAGCCCCTGCCTCTCGAATCTCCCATTCAACTTTTTAATATCGTCCGCGTTTACCCCGGAACCTGTTCAAGAGAAGGAGAAGGTGGCCCCGAGAAGTTTCATTGTTGGGGGGGGGGGTTAGAATGATCAGCGGCAGGGCCGCCTTTTGTAAGGCCCTCAGACCTCCTGTCTTATCATCCCCTCGTGTGGACCTTACCTTAGGTTTTGGGTTAGGGGGAGGGTGCCGTAACACCTTACACTGCTTTTACCCAGTCCTTACGCCTGGGAGAAGCTCCAGTGGAACCCAGGAAAGTGTATATTGGTGGAGATGGTTGTGTTTGAACGGCCATCTCCACAGTCAAAACTTCTTTTGGCGCAGACAGTCCGCAGGCCCTCGCATAACTTATATCTATCTGGTCGTGAATCCGGAGGGCTTCGGACTAGAGCCTTTGCTTCGCCAAGCCTCATGTCCTTTTTTCTCTTTAACTTCTGTACTTGTCGTTCTTCTTTCAGTATTGGGCATGCACTGGACCTTGGTGCCGCCCATCTAAACTTATACACCTCCATGGATCATGGCTCTTCTACGTGGGCCGGCTCGTCACACGAGCAGATTGTATTCTGACGTCTACAACGAAGTGCTGTGTGCCCAAACGCTAAGCATTTGAAACAACTCATTGGTGAAGGCACGAAGGGACAGACTGAGAATTCAAAATATTTTCGCAATAAAACTACTTACCTTTGGAAATAAACTTTATGCATATTCGTTGTACTTCTTTATAAATGTATGGAAAATTTGGTGTCGAATTGATTGGACTGTAATTAAGAAAAGTATAGTAATCGAAGAACAACAACAATGTTTATAATAAGAAAAGTGAATTATTCTATATTTATATTTTTTAATTTTATCATATAAATTATTAATTTTTCATTGACTAAAAACAATAAGAGACAAATGCTCGTTTTTTATCGAATTTATAACCAGCAAAGCAGAAAAAAACCTGTTAGAAAACAAAGAGACGCATACCGTTGGACAAGTGTTGTCACTTTTCGACAGGTATCACAGATTTTCCTAAGGGGAATGGCACAACGTCCTAAACCCGTCAAAAAGTCGTTTCATCCGATATGTTTACGCCTCTTTCAAGACGCCCCTCGGGATTTGAAAACAAGAAGGCCAGGACATCCGTTTCAGAGCGGTCAGCGTTTATCACGTTAACTTCCAGCCCTCCTCCGAATTGGTCAATCTCTGTCACTCCAAACACGTACGCACAATCCATCGTATCATTTTCTACTCCTCTCTGTTAGTTTTTTTGTAAATCTCATATTTTATATAATCGATTGACGGCTAAGCAACAAAAGTTTTACTTCTGTTAAAACTGAACCATTGAAATCGAGTTAAAAAAAAAAAAGTTTTATTATTATACCAAACCAATATATATACATTTAAAATAATTAAAATACAACGAATTCTTCTGGAAGGCTGTTACTATCAAATTAACTCTGTTTTAACTTCAAATAAACCCTTTTTAATTTGAAATTAACCCTTTATTTAAAGCATTAAAAATGATTTTCTCCTCTATTTATGAATAAGTTCCCATTGAAATGAGCCGATTTCTCATGAAACCTGAAGCCCGTTTGATCTTATGTTGCTTCCGAGACAGATTTGATGCCAAAGGCATCAATCATAGCCGGTATTATTCAATCAAAGCTCCTATTCGAACAAGGATGCATTAAGTAATTAATTATACCGGATTAACAAGAACATATGTGTTGAGCCATAAACGATTTTTTCCAAATCTTGTTCCTGCAGAAAGATGAACAAAAACGCTTAAAAACAGTGCCGAGATTGACAGACAGACTGATAGTCGTAGTTCATGAGTTTAAACGTTTCATTTTCACACAAGCCTAACTTTGATTTTAAATTCCATGCTAAAAAGTCATGTATAACTTGGTACTCACACGCATCCAGCGCTTAACCGATTCTCGTGTTCTAGTCCCAAAGAAGACGTAGTCAGCTGGATTTTGCAGCAGAACGAAAAGATTAACGAACATGATATTGCGGACGCATCGCTTCAAATCGTCTGTCGCAAATTATGCAGGCATGACATGAATGTTATTCAATTTCACTGGACTCGATTGAAATATATTGTTAATTTGTATTTTTTTTTTACTACCAACTTCAAGTTGCTTAATTGTAGGGCAAATAGTAATATGGTTTATTTTATTTGCTGTTACAAAACCCTTTGTCTCAAAAAATACCTAGTCTAATTGCAGCTAAAAGAAGACAACTACCAACTTATCCTTACGGAAAAAATCTTCCACATAGCTCCATCTTTTACAAACACTGTTCCATCAATTTAACTCAAATTTTACATGAAAATTTGCAAAGTATGTTAGATAGTTAAGACGAACAGAATTTTTCTAAAGTAAGTAAATTTTGTTTTATAAGAATTTGATTTTGAAAAAAATGTTATTTCTTCAAACGTGAAGCTTTATGTAATAAAGAATAAATTTTCAAAATTTAGAAGAAAATAATTATGAAAACTCGTTCAAAACATTACGATTTCCCCGTTACAAATTAACGTATTATAAAGTGCACGTTTCTGTGTGAAAATATATTTTTTCAGGAGAAATAAAAAAAGTTTATAAATTGTAATTCCCGCCAAAAACGACGTCAATGTAATAAGGAACTCTCTGCGATTGTGTCGAGAAAAACACGACGGGTAATTCTTCATTAGAAACTTTTTCGAGTTTTGTTTTCGTCGCATTATTTGTTTTTAGCTGTGGAACTTATTTAATTTTATGTTGAGATGGGTCGTGTAAAACGGGTTTGCAAAAAGAAAAAAAAATTTTCTAGCCAAAAGTCATCCAAAAAATCACGTAAATCAAGTTGTACAAAACATCAAATTGCACATTTTTAAATTGAAATTAACATATAATAAAAAATTAACAAATTAACTAAAGCATTAAAATATCTTCGGATAGAGGCCCATATAAATGTTGATACAATTGTAATTTAAAAAATTAAGTATTCGTTTTTTAGATTTTTAAAAAATATAAAACAAATGTTTATATGAATAAAATACCACATAAAAATTACAACTAACATTATATGTTATATGAAAATAAATATAAAATCTAATAATGATTCTTTTATTAATTCTACATTTAAAAAAATATTAATTAAAGATTTTATACGAGTTATTTTATATTATTAGAAATCTTGAATTAATAAAAAAATCCTTTGTTTTTATACTTAATTTTATACAATTTTTAATTCTAATTGTAAATATTTATCTTGAGGTTTTTTAATAGCGCAATTATCTTCTAATTTAAAAAAAATGACAAATGTACTGGAATTTTACTTTACCTTCTGCTACTTGATCCTGTCGCCTACGTTTTTTAATATTTTACGAACGGTTAATTTGAAGTTAAAAAGGATTAATTCAAAGTTATAAAAAGAATAATTAGAAATTAAGAAAAATGTTGCTTTGAAGATATAAATGGTTTATTAGAAATCAAAAGAGGTAATTGGAAGTTAAAAATGATTAAATTGAAATTAAAAAGGGTTTAAGTTATTTTTTATTAACTTGACGGAAAAAACAGATATGAGAGAGCCGAAGGTAGACCATTCTGTACGTAACTCTAAAGCTCTTTTGTTTTGTACTTGTATTATAATTAGTATGTATACCTACATTTGCCTATATGACTTGTTTATTTTTGTTTATAATTTTATATGAATTTTTATTTACATTTTGTGAACATTTCCATGAATCTTGATAAATATTTATACCTGTTATCATTATTTTAAAATAATAATTATTTATTTGTGTATTATAAAATTGTTTCATTTTGTCAATATTCTTAAAAATTGTAAATTCGAAGAGAAATAACTTACGAAAATGACATGTGATAGTGATGAAAGGGATGATCATCGTTATTCTCGCTTCTTCCAGCAATGAAAATTAAATTTGCTAATTTGCAAAAAATAGCCGCAATACTCAGAAAATTGTTTAGAAAATTTCGTTA